>NC_055699.1:3660000-3960000 GCF_017639745.1 Melanotaenia boesemani | reverse complement strand
AGCATTTTATCCAGGAAAACGTGCTTTAGTGTAGTGTAGGATTTCTCCTCCTCTCTAGATTCATGGAGAGCTCCATAAATCTGATGGTTGCATGTTTAATCCCCATTTTCCTCATTCTGAGTCATTGAGCAAGCGATCTTAGGAATAAAAATATATCTGGATGTCATTTTAATAATTCACATTACTCTAACAACTACGAAACATTTCCCAGTCCCCTGATGGTATTCAGTAGAAGCTTTGCCAAATGTGGCAGGTCATTTGTTGCTACAGTTCAAACATAAACTATTAAAAATAGGTTGCAGAAGTATTCTCTGGATGGCTGTCTTTAGTTATCTCTCTGTTTCTACTGTTGAACCTGCAACAACTTGCCTCCTGTAAGATTTCAGAGGAATACTTCCCTTTCTACATTCCTAATTCTACCCATTATTTAAATATAACACTGACTCAGTAAAGAAGCAAAACAACACAAGGAAATAGTGGGATAAAGCTTGTTTATAAGATCATTTTCAGAATCTCTTAAAATCACTGTTAGCTTGAAAGTGTCGACAGTAGCTTGCAAAACAAATATTGTACAATAAACCATGTTGAAGTAGATTTGATATACCAGCTAAGTGAGAAGCAAAGCTAAAAAGAGTAAAATGAGATATTTTTAAACAGATATTATTGTCTAAAGGTGAAGCTTACCGGGTGGAAGCATGCGACTGCTATCAAGTCTCAGTGCAGTTGCAAGTGCTGAAAAAGTCAGTATGGTTATTAAGCATTTTGGTTTCCATTTCTATCTCCAATGTTTCTGTTATTGCTTCTTTTTGTGTCATCGTATCACTAATGACTTTTAACTTAACCAATAGCTTTGGCAGCTCTAAAAATAATACATACATGTAAATAACATGTTTGATTAAATAGGAATCAAATGCAATTAAACACAATTTACAGTCTGAAATGGAAAAAGTAACATACATGCACAAATATTTACTTATATTAATGTACAAATCATATAAGTAAATGTGGGAAATTTTCTAAAATTTAATCAAAACTTAAATCTGTATTTAGTTATTTGAATTGAATCTTCATTAAACAGATGCAAGCCAAAAAAAAAAAAAAAGAAAAAAAAAAAAGATGTTCAGTGTTTTACCTGATGAACTTCTCTGTATGTGGAAATTTGGCACAAAAAATAAAATAAAATAATAATTCTTACTGAATATATCAGGACAGTAAAATCATCAGATTAACTGGTGAAAATTGAAGATGTCAGAGTTGGGGCTAAAAAAGAGCATCAAACTAAAGGTTTAGTCTTTGCTCATCACTGTGCTAAATTTGATCAGAAATCATCAGTTGGCTTTAAAACCATGTTTCAGGGAGTCCTGGGAAATCACAGAATCAAAGCCAATAACAGAGATGATCTTCAGAACCTCAGGCAGCACCACATGAGAAACTATCGCTCTATCGATTTAGCCACATATGCTAGGTAGTACCCTCCAAAATAATTTTCCACTCAATGCAGCTGTCCAAAAATGTTAATGAAAACGTGTTACATAAGAAAGAAGGCCTTTATTAACACTGCAGAAACAAAATCTCATCTCCGATGTAAAAAAGAAAGCTGACACCTGGTTTTCTGTGTCAAAAATAAGAAAAAACACTTCTTATCTGAGCCAGCATCTGTGATGCTGTGGTGATGCACCAGTTTCCACAATATGCTCAGTTGACCTGAACAGTCTGGATATGTCGCTTTTTGAAAACAAATGGCGCATCAAGGAGTGGAGAACTGGACAAAACAATAAGCATAGACTACTGAGCAGCTGAAGAATTGAATTAATCAAAATGGATTCTTCTGAAAAACGTCAGTTAGTATAATAAAAGGTTCATGTAACAAAGTGGCACAGTAGCCCAAAAAGCGGTGCTGCTGAGAATAAATTTCAAATTAGTTTAGATTTTCCAAATACATTGAAGTTGGTCAGTAAACACACTGAAATAATTTCTTAGGGCTGATATCTGTTAAACAAAGGCACAGACAAAAAATATAGTCTTTATTGATGCTTGTAAATTGTTTTAACTTTTCTCATAACATGGGTGTATATAAATCACCTGAATCCACATGAGCAGCAGTGACTGTTAAACCCGTTTCTCGCCTTGATCGTTTGTGGTCTACAAGACACATAAAGACATGCAGCATTCAACATCTAACATGCAGTAAAAACATGCACCACTACAAGGTTAGAGAAGATAATTCATGCATTGGTAAGTAACATGTATTGCATGCACTATTATGTTTTTTTTTTGTTTTTTTTTTTAATCTGTCCTGTCCAGCATCATAGCAGCAAAATGATAATCTGGTTGCTGTATCGTGCTGAACAAATTTGCTCTGCCAAGGGGAGGCCTATGGGTAAGGCTCCTCTTGATAATGTGATTAATTTATGTATTTATTTACTTTGAATCACGGAATCTATGTAATCTTGCTGGACCTGACCTGAGGGGACAGAAAAAGATGGAAAATAGCAAAAAGAGCAAAAGGAAAAGAAGAAAGGAGACAAAAAGATCACAGACAGAAGGAAACGACCCTTCAGTCCACACCATCACCAGACAACAAACTGTTACACCTGTACATGAACACACCAGAAAATTTCCTACAACTTTTACAAAAACAAAAACAGAAACACACACACAGAAAAAAACAGGGCTGCTAGTCATTAAGAGTTTTTAAATAATAACCAAATCAAAAAGACATAACAGCGACCAGATACTAACTCACAGGAAAAATAAAAAAATAAAAAAAATAATTATCGCTTAGTATTAAAACCCACTGGACAACTCAGTGACTGTGTCAGCATGCAGAGCATGAGAAACAAGCAGTGATCAGTGATGAAGAGTGGTGAGGGAGATCATGCAAATGCGACCACGCCTCCACGGAGGCCAGAGGCAGACCAGGGCCTGGGCCGGGCCCTCAGCAGCAGACCCGGAGCACCAACCCAAGCCACCCCACCACGAAGACGACTCCAGCCCCACCCAAAGGGCGGCAGAGGAGAGCCCCAGCAAGAGCCCCCCACGGTCCCGGGGCACAGGTCCCAGTGGGCCAAGATCAGCAGCCACCGGCCCTGCCAGGGACCGGCCACCCAGGGCAGCCCAAGCGAAGGGCCCAGGGCCCCAGGAGCCCAGAGGCGGCCGCCCGACCCCCCAAAGGCAGAGGGCCCGCAACATGCCTAGGAGGACCAGGCCACCCCAGACAGCCACCTGGCGTAGGCCAGCACACACCCCGATGTCCCAGCCGCACACCCCGGGAACCAGGGTGCTATCAGCCCCCTCCCCACCTACTCCAATCTGCAATTATGGTTTTTGACAAAGAAAAATGGCCATTGGACAAGAATTTGCTGTTTCATCTCCCTCTGCTAACCTTGTTAAACATGAAAGAAAAGCCAAATTATGTGTTTAGGCATAGATTTTTTTTCATAATTTCCAACATGTTAACTATTTAGTCAACTAAAGAGACCCCATATGCACCATTTTCCTTTTTTACACAATGCAACCTAGATTAGCCAGAATTTATAAGATCAGTTTTATCTGGTGATGCTGCCCTTTCATCGGGAAACTGTAACATTAAATAAATAATCTATAAAGACTATAATATAAACAAATGTCAAGTTTTTCTCTTTTAGGTGCTAACTGTCACACAACAATTGAACAGGATGTGTTCTTATGTCTCTAAGTCATACATATCTTGGGCTATGATCTTGGCAAGATATAAAAGCAGAAGCATTAAAAGTCAGCTTCTTATCTAATAAAAACTAAAAAGGTAATACATGATAAGAAAAAACAAAAAACATGCCATGCTAATTTTCAGCTAAAACTAGGCTTTTACATTCATGATTCATAAATTCAACAGAAAAACATCCTGCATTCTGTCATAAATGCAGTTAATAGTTAGACCAAAGAATCAGTCATGCACAACTGAATCTATGGAACAAATGAAATCTGTGATGTAAAATATATCTGTCTCACCACACAGAAGATATGGGTCTCTCGCTCTAGCTTTGGGACTGGTCACCCCCCAGTTTTGAGCATTCCAGCCAATCACAGTGCCATCCTCGCAGAAACCATGTTGGCCCAAGTCTGCCCACACGCGAAACAAGTACAGCTCCACTTTTCCCATCTTGGTTTTAGAGAATTGGTTTCTGGGATGACAGCCCAACCACAGGGAGCCTGATGAAGGGATGGCCTGGGAGATGACCGTCCTCACTGCCACCATTCTTCCATCCACCTGGAATATTCACACAGTCTGAGTTGCAACACTTGTGGTTGTAAAACATAATAATCTATGAGACTTAAAAGGTTTTGTAAATGTTGATAGTTAGTAAACTACAAGCTGTCTTTATTAACTTTAGGCAAAAATGCTGTAATTTATCACAGTGGTATATAATTTGTTTTCATGCAACTAACTAGGTGAAAATCTTCATGCATATCTGAGTGTGAGTGTCTACACACACCCCGTGGCAACATATTGTTTTGTCCTTCATTCCAAACTCCACCAACAAAATGTAGTAGCTTATTTTTGCAGGACAAAAGGGTGATGACAGGTTCTGTTGTTACCTTCAAACTTTGTGTTTTTAGTGTGAGTGTTGAAAATCAATTAAAGATGTTTTCTTGTGCATTAAACATCAACACGTTTGTGATATTTTATAGTACTACTATGCAAATTTTTACCTCCAGACTAAAAGTGTTGCCATATATGTCCCGTCTCAGACACACCCTGTGCCAGTGTGCTAGGGACATCTGGAGAGGAAACCGATGTCGGACATTTAGGAGCCACCCATATATTGCCTCGGAGTCTCCCTCCAGACCTAAGTCAGGATATGGTGCATAGACTGAGCTGTAAGAGAAAGCCACCCAGGGTCCAGGGACGACCACGCGAACATCCACACATACTGTCATCTGAAAAAGCTCTGGCATGGCGGCCCTGTTCTGCAGGGTCCACTGGTCTTCACAACCATTTAATACTGCTATTGTGTCTCCCAGGAAATAGCCAAGTGCTGGAAAGAAAAGAAAATCTAATGCAGATGACACAGATGGAGTTCAGTTGAATTTTTAAGCTTTTAAGAAAAAACAGTGCTAACAAGGGTGTGCTGTAATGACATAGCAGTGAACGCCATGTGAAATTGCATCCATTATACAAACTGAGATGCATTATCTCTTTTCCAGAGCCAAAGAAGCCCAAAAACTATTAAACTAGACTTGCTATTTTAGTGGTTCAGCTCAACAACAAATACTTTTGGATAGTCAAAACTATTTTAAAGGGCCCTCATTATGCACTGCTATGTTTCAAGCAGTTCAGGACGACTCTCTTCTGTAAAAGCCTCCTGACTACCAGGAAAAAATATATTGTTTTGTCAATATATATATATATATATATATATATATTTTTTTTTTTTTTTTTTACCTCCCCGACTATTTGAAGGGTAATGAGAAAACTGAAAACATTTTTTTTGAAAAAAAAAGTTTTCATTTTCAAGATATGTGTCCACTACAGTGGACGTCGAAACATTATAAGCTGCGTTTCCATTACAGTATTTCGCAAAATAAAAGCGATATTTCTAAGATTTTGATAAAGTGTAATTGCGATTTGCAGGTGTTTCCATTGAATGGTGTTTAGCACATTAGCCGTTGCTCTTGTGAAATTTCGTCCTGCAAGACTTTGAGGAGGATAGTTTTTTTTTTAATCTTTGTAAAACTCTTGCATTTCACCGTTGTTTGCTATCAAGGATGACGATTAAATTTTTTTTAATTATTTGTAAAAAGATTTCTGCCTCCTCCCGCGTCTACTCAGACTGCTCCATCTGTATTTGAAATGAACTGGTCACGTGACCCGCTATGTCACGTCCGGTGAAGCGTAAATGTGAGAAAAGTGTTTCCATTACACTTTTGCGATATAATTCTATATCGACACATCTGAAAAACCACCTCATGAGAGAGTAAAAACTTTATAGCGACATTTAAGAGTTTTTTCTAAATGTAGCTGTTTCCGTTACTTTTTTTTATTTTTTCATTGCGTTATTTAGCTTTTCCACAATTCTAGGGATAATGGAAACTCACCTATTCACGTAAAACCAAACTTTGATAACAATCAGTAAATCCCAAAGGAAATACCATGAAGTCAACATAGGAATGAGTGAGAACTCCAGATTATTGTTTTGTAGTGTATTTATACACGAAAATACCAAAAAGTCAACTTCATAACTGAGTGAAACTCCCTGTCAGCCCTTTTTCCACCAAGATTTCCAGGAGATTCACAGATGTAAAGAACCTGTCAAAGAACAGGTGAGTTCTTCTGGGAATGGACTTGGTCAAATGAATGACAGGTTGTTCTCCAATTCCCTGTGTGACACTGAAGGTGGTCTTGCCTTGGTAGACCACAAAGTCTAAGACCAGACCATGTGGTGCAGCCAATTAAACACCTTCAATCCAGTCAGAAATGGTTTGTCTGGCACGTACTGGTGAACTGGGCAGTGACCGGTAAATGAAACCTTTTGCTCATCAATGCACATGCTTCTGCTTCTGGCTCAAATGCTGCATCTTGAGCAGACAACCTAATAGTTGGGTTTCCATCAACAACTTGTCATAAGATTCTCTCTTCTTCTGACAGTGAACGTCTTTCTTCTTAATTGAAAAGTACAGAACAAAATGGAGGAAATAACTACAAATGTTCACTACAGAGGACATTTCTCAAACTCTTAAATGTTGTGGTAAAATGTTGTTATATTCATTTAGAAAATGGTTTAATGTGTTCTTAAGATAATCATAAAGAAATATTACAATAATATTTCAGGACTATATTTACACAAAAAAAGTATTATGCACTTACTTTTCTCATAAAATGTGATTGTGGTAATGAATGCCAAGAAAGACAGGAAGTTCCCAAAGCCCCACCCCTATAAATGTGGTACCATTCAAAAGCCCTGAATGTCCTCTTTAGAGAACAACATGAGTTGGTTTAATAGCATGCAGGGGGGTGGAGATATTCAGGTTTACAAATGCCCTCCACAGAGGACAAATTTGAACTACTGGTAGCAGGAGGATAGAGAATAACTCCTTTTAGTATGGGAATTGTTTTTTGTATGTCCAAGTGCAAGAAAATGTATGCAGGTCTTCATGAATTAGAGCTCACCTGTTGGTGTAGCGGTTGATAAAAGTGCAAACCACATCAGTAGTGGGAAATTAGGTTTCCATCTCCACTTTCCTTCAAAGCACCGGTCAAACAGTGTCCTGGGAACAACACAAAATTCTTTGTAAGGCTATTTTCATACTACTAAGTTTGCATTTAAACATGGAATCAAAGGAAACGTTTTTTTTTTTTTTATAATTGTAGTTGCATGTTTGGCAGCTTCCTCTTTTTCCATAATGCCAGTGCTTTTTTCGTGCAACCTGTGTTTTCAGATATGATCAAAGCGTATCAGTGTAACAGCTAAAGTGTCCTGTGCAATTTGCAAGCTAAAACTACTGAATATTATCTCTGTGTCTTTGTGTGAGCAGAAGACCTGGCTGTAGGGTAGGGAGGGGTGGACATGTTGGGTTAGATTTCACATTTACGCTTTTAAAAAGAGAGACTTGTAGGTGTCTTTTTGTTGCTTAGACATCCCATTTCACACATGTATGATTCAGATAGATTAATATCCCGCAAAATTATTGAGCTCTTTCATAGATTCAGTATATTTATCATAAGAAAATAATGTACACTTTGCAGAAAGAGTGTGCAAATTACTATTTGGTTGACTATTTCTTTGTTGTAACAATGCTTCTTGGCAATAAATTTATACAGTTTGAAAGTCTGTTATTTCCCCTTTTGAAGGTACATTTTGAGGGAAAATGCTCTTGTGAGTTGAGAAACAAAGATTAATATGTGGGTTGCACCCATTAAAAACAATCTCTAGTGCCAAACAGCTTTTTAATGACATCTTAACATATAAACTATATTCCTTACTGGGGTCCCTAAATTATCTCTAGCCAGCATGTTGTTTCATAAAATGTCTGAGAACGGTCTGCATTTATGTCGTCACAAAGGCATTACCGAGAAACTCGTGTTAATAACTTTCATTGATGAGAAGGATGTTGGGGCAGATGGATGAGTCACGGAAACAAATATGTGTGTGTAATAACAACTTAGAAAAAAAACTGACTGTTTTAAGTCAGTTTTTTTTTTTGTTTTTTTTTTTCATGCTATTTTTACAATCTTCTCAAGTCTGAGCAGAACCAAGTTTTTATGATAGAGCCACCATACTGTTAACAGGGTTGGTTACAGGACGTTGCAGCTGATCTGTGACATTTCTCTGGCTGCCAGTGAACTACTACGTATCCTCTCAAAGACACAGACAATCACAAACGCTGTGGCTGAAATAAAATTTCCTGATCATTTTAAAAGTAATGACACATTAGTAACGTTGTTGTTTTTACATTTCTAAGTTTTCTTCTAAAATGTCAAAATGCTTCTTAAGGTTATTTAATCTTTGTTTTAACTCCGGCGTTTTCCTCATGGGGATCCTCCATGCCGGGGTTTTTGCCTGCTCGGTCTGGGGGTTGTTGCCATGGCGATCGCCTATGTCTAGGTGGCCGGGTTCCTGGCCACCCACTGCACTGCACTGCACTGCAGCCCTGCGGCTCTGGTGAAGACCCAGCCTCCCCTGATCTGGGTGCTTGCTGTGGCGGCAGCCTCTGTGGACATGGGTGGACTGGATCCCGGTGTGGATCACCATGATATTATTTACTCACAGCAGCATCAAGCCAGATGTTTATCACTTTTATTATTTTATACCTACATTAAGTTTAGAGACAGAAATTAGGGAGTCATGTTTGCGCAGAATGAGGGAAGGGTGGCAGCTGTCTTGAATGTGTGTGTATGCATGTGTGAGCGTGCAGCTGTGTGTATAAGAGACTTTAACGTGTTTTTAGTTTTATTTGCTATGTTATCTATTTTTGTGTGAAGGCTTGTTTTATTTCAATATGCATGAATTGATTTTTTTTTAATCATGTAAAGCACTTTGTGTTGCCTTCTGCATTAAAGGTGGATTTAACCCTGGCAGATAAAAATCCTTTCAGCGGCCTAATTGTTGGTGGGTCACAGCATGATTCTCAACTTCTCCCACCTCTTCCTTTCAACTCATCAACTAAAGCCTGGTACACACATAACGATTTTTGGGCTGTGTTTTTTGTCTTTTGCCTCTTCCCGGCCTCAGACGGCAAACGCCCGATCATCGTGAGATTTCCCTGTACAATCATCATTTGGTCTGTGGTGTGTTACAAGCTGATTTGTCCCGATAATCCACTCCGAAACGGGTCGCAGCCGACAATTAGGAATATTGAACATATTCAATATTTCAGAGCCGATTTCTGAGGAACGCCGACGACTCGTGAATTGTGACTGTGTGGATGGAGAGAGCGAGCTGACTGGGGAACAAGGAAGTAAATAAAGTCCGTGTTCACGCTGTCTCCAGTCTGTTTTTTTTTTTTTTTTTCATTTCTGTATTTGTCTGTTAACAGTTGTCCCAAGACCACCGTCATTCCCTCGTCCTATATGTCCTCCTCTATGCTGTGTGTTGTATTTTCCGGTTGTTGCTATGTTTCTTCTTCTTCGTTTATCCGGTTCGGAGGACTAGATTGTAGATGAGTTGCGGGACAGCATCGTTATATGTTTGTTGTTCTGTGACTACATTTTCGGAGCTCACCATACACAATACGATCAAAACTGATTTTTTTATCTTCACGTGTGAGGTCTCGACCAGATAAAAAATCTCATAAGTTTAAAAAAGTTATGTGTGTACCAGGCTTTACTTTAATGTGAGGGAATCTGATTAGGACAGACAATCTAGAGGTGTCTAAGCGCAGATGAAGTGAATCTTGATATATCAGGAAACAACTTTTTATCAATAAATGACTCACATTTGGATGTAACAAAGCAGTTGCAGTTATTTTCTAGCACCTTCCCTCTAGTGACTAATGTTTAAGTTCCTCCTTCAGCACTTGACATTTTTTTCAAAAACCAAACTTTTCTATTATGTAAGGCTTTCTTTTAAAATGTGCTTGTTATGTCATAAGAAGAAAGAATGAAAGGTTCGGGGCTGCACAGAAACTAGGTTGTTGCTTTCACAGTCTAATTTTCTGGAAATCAGAACTGTCCTTTCTCAGTCTTTCATTTAAATGATAGACCTTTTTTGTGTTTCTTCTTTTACCATTGTTCAGCCATTACATTTGTTTCTCAACAGTTTACATAAAACTTTAAATGACTTACCTGGTGCTTCTGGAAAGCATCTTGCAGTCTTTTTATGCTTGAATGTCTAAAAGTCTGAATAATATAAAGGACAACTTGCCATCTTCACTCCGGTCTGCTCATGTGTCTCCATCACTCCTGTACTCTACTTCATCCTTTTCTCACAAATCCAAGTTTTGATGCCTCTTATACAACCCGTCTCAGCGCTGTTTTGCCCTCCTCTTTCCTGACTTGCTGTTCATTGTTGTTCAAGTATCCACCCATCTCTTAGACAAAAGCATGTTTCTGAGTTTGCAGGTGTGTTTGTGAGAGTGTTACGGTACATTCAGGAAATCAAAATTCTGCAATGCAAAGTTGAGCCTGCAGGACACAGCAGGTAAAATAATAACACACACCCACAAAAGAGGAGGGAGGAAGCAGAAGCAAGTACAACCTGCTTAGTGATCTATCTATCTATCTATCTATCTGTCTGTCTGTCTGTCTGTCTGTCTGTCTGTCTGTCTGTCTGTCTGTCTGTCTGTCTAAGTTTTATCTCAGCATGGTTGGAGGGTAACAGCTGGCATGCAGGATGCAGTGCCAGACAGTTCCTGTACAAAGTATTAGTCTTTATCTGGAATGTGAGTATTATTGTTCCTTTGTGTCCATAAAACTGAGTAAGCTGAGCATCTTATTGAAAAACAAGCAAAAATTACACATTCATGCCAAGTATGAAATGATGGATTCCTGTTGACAAACCGGTCCGACATGTTCTGTCTCTTTCTTCCTTTCATACACACTAACAATGAAGGCTTGGCCCCAAACCTGAGGAATGGCATCTGACGTAAGTCATAATATAAATCCAAACAAGACAAGAGCTGCCCGAGGGCAACACATCTATTAAAATCACTGTTTTTGCTGGTGTGTGTGAGAGAGGGCGTCTACTGTAGGTAGGCATGTACACTGACCACAAGGGGGCAGTGCCAGCATGGTACTGTGTTTCATTTTCCGTTGTGTATTAAGTGTCAGGACTTCCACTATGAATAAACTAAACAGTATCAGATCAGTGGAGCGGAGCAGAACTGCATCACGTTACTGCTCCTCTTCAATGACACAGCATTTTTGGATGAGTTATTCCTCGACAAGAGTGGAGACACAGCTCAAGTGAATCAAGGTCTTTTTTTTTTCCTTCTGCTACATTGAATCAGCAAAAACACAAAAGCCTGCACCAATTTCTGGGTGTTTCAAACATTAGGGACTCCATCTTTGATCTCAATGGTCTTCCTTTAAATTATATCCAGTTCAGATTAACATCCTTTTTCTGAAAGATAAGCTGCTTATCCATCTTTTTTTTTTACTAGCTGTGTGATCTTTAGTTCAGTTTTTTTTTTTTAAATGAAGCATATCATACCATGTTTTTGATTATACTAGTGTACATCAAAGCTTGTTAAATGTGACTCTTGTAGTTGCTGTATGTTTTTAAATTCTTAATGATTGGTTTTAATGGACTGAGGACTGTCAAACAGAATAAAGTTGTTTTTGACTTTGACTAAAGCTTGTTAAAGTATGTTAAATTGCACAAATTAAAATCTATTTTTTTTACTTACTAGAGAAACATTTGATGCTCCAGCTGCAGTCTTCTGATAGCCAAAATGACATTCTACATGCAATAACCAGTTTGGGGCAAGTTGTCAATGCTCCAGCTACATATATGCACACAGACCATCCAAAATAAATAAATAAAATCAGCATCATTTGAAAAAGTAAGTAAAAAAAATAGCTTTATAACACATTAAGGCTAATGGTGGAGTTAGATTTGAGCTCTTTAATGAAAGATGAGAGTAGTTTTATGGTCTGATTAAGATGACAGCCTCTCCCGCTTTATTCTCCACATGGAAGAAGAACAGCCTGGTCTCATGAAATGGTGTTATCCAGAACACACAGAGCTCAGTCAACAAATGATGCCTTCTGTGTGCTAGAACTTTTCTTACAGATATGAGCTTTATTGGTAGGATTATGTTTGGTTTTATGATTTTTTAATTAACTTGATTCTAAATTTTCAGAATCATTTTCCTACTGCTGTGTAGAATTTGCTGAACTTATGATGGTGTTGACAGAAAAAAAGTGGAGACAAATGTTTACAAAAACATCTATGAAGGGATAAGGGTTGGATAAATAACTTCCAAATGACAGACTTGACTGTTCTACTTCGATCTCATATAAGAATGTAAAGTTTAGGAGTTAAAAATTTATAAGTAGAGATGCTCAAAGTTGCATGGCTTACATATATTAATGCGTTCAACTTTTCACAGCTCAGAGCTTAAATGATATATGAAGATGTAATGAATATAAAAACATATAAACCCAAGACTGACTTCGTTCATTTACATGACATTATGTCACATAAATTAAATGCATTTATGTTGCAATGTGTTGTACTGAGTAAGAGCAAAAAGCGTGAAGACATGGCTCAACCATTGCCAGTCATCCAGCTTTGCATGCTGAATGTCACACAAAACATGAGGCAACCATCCCAGTGATCTCTCCAGGTTTTGCATGTACTCATCCAGCAGCCAATTGGCAGTGCTCATGGGTAGGAAGATGTTATCTTTTTCTAGCTGGTAGTGGCTCCTGTACAGAGTCTGAACAATACTTCCATTCATAAGAGTGTCAGAGAGCAGAAATGGATTAACACTACCGAGCAGTCTCATTTAGATCTTCAACGAAAAAGAATAATTCTGAAGAATAATGCGAAGTTGAGACATTACATTATTTTCACTCACATGCATGCACAATTTGGAAACATGGTAAGAACACTGCAGTGGTTAAAGTACTGACAAATAAAATGTAAAATAACAATGCTGCAGTATTGCACAAATATTTTAAAAAGATCACAGGAAATTTTGTCAACTTGTGAAAAAAAGAGCAAAATGCCACTCATGCTGTTTTTACTCAAAAAGCACCATTATTTAAAGCAGGTAAATTTGCTAATACAAACTGATTAAAGCTCTTTCCCTGCATGTAGTATTAATGGTTTAATCTTCAGAGGGCTAAAATGTACTGGCCCAGTAAACCATGACCTGGCTGTTCTCACATCTTTGAGAAAATTAGCCTAGTTTACTGTTTTTGACCAAACTGCAGACATCAGCTCAATTTTTCAGCAGTCTTGAAGACAGATTTTATTTTTGTTTATTTGTTTTTTTTTAAGAAATCAATCAGTTGCATCTCCTTTTGTTCACAAGTTGTTGCTGTACGCTTCCAGAGCCTCCATGAGGGACATTATGCTGGGTAGATTTGTGTTATTTAAAAAAAAAAAAAAGAAAAAAAAGCATTTAGTGAAAATAGTGTCTACACCCAGGTGTTGTGTTCTTACAGGTGCCAAGCTTATTTCCAGCCTTGCACAGTCAATCAGAGAAAGAGCTGCCAGCTGTCACACAAACACATCAACAGTCTACATACATCTTTGTAAGCTATTACTCGGTAAATATGTGTTAGCAAATTAAAAAGTAAGCTATGCACATTCTAGCAAACCTCTTCAAATGGTAGCCAGTAGGGCTGGGACGATATGCTTTTCTCCCGATTCAATTCTTTTACGATTTTCTGTTTGCCGATTCGATTTAAATTGCGATTCTTTGATACAGCCGATTTTTGTGATTTTTTCGTTTGCTTTTTTGACAACTATAGTTGAAACTATTTCTACAGACTATCAGGAGCCATTTTTCCCATTAGAAAAATGCACATCACATGTTAGTCTGTTTTTAAGAGTTATTCAGCAGCAATATATTTGCACAAGCTGTTTCAACTGATACTTTTTTCAAAAGCCTGGACTGCATGTAAGAGGTATAGAAAAAAGATAAGAACGTTATTCTTACTTTCCACATCTTAAACTTTTTTAACAAACTGAATAAAAAAACCTAACTTTCTGAAATAAACTGCTACATTTACCTTCACACAATACAAATTGCAGCCTTTAAATTAACGTTAAGGTTAATAAGGAAGTAATAAAATAACTAAAACACTCTTCTCAAAGCCTTGACTGCATATAAAAGAGGCAAAAAAATGTACTCAAGCACTTATTTAGCTGTTCCTGCTCAGTCAGTGCTATGAGAAAACAAATGTCAGGCCAAAATGGATAGAGCCCCTGAAAACTCAAATGTGTGCCTTTAACTTCATATGAAGTTGAATTTGAAGTGTCCTTTCAAAACCCTGAACTTCAAAAGTAGTACATAAAATCTACAATACAATGAACAAGAACATGCACTCTGCTGCTACATTTATCCTTCATCAAGTTAGTGCTTCAGAATATCAAGATTCTTGTGCAAAAACAAGAGCTGGTCAACATGCTCTGTGGTGAGGCTGCTCCTCTGAGCAGTGACAATATCCCCAGCTGTAGAGAAGACACGTTCAGCAGAGACACTTGTCCCTGGTACACATAAGTACCGCTTGGCTAGTTTAGCCAGGAAAAGGTGCTCACAATGATGTTCTTTCCACCACTCTAACGGACTTTCAGACAGTGGCAAAGGAGCAGCTCTGTTGTACTCCATCACCTCCTCTGCAGCACTGTCAAAGGCTGACTTCTCTGGAAGTGCTGATACCTGCCTGCTGGTTTCCCCAAAAGTGTTCCCAAGTAATTCATCTAGTGCACAGGACACTCTTCTTTTTGCAGATGGGGGGCCCTGGAAATCTCCATCTTCTCCTTTACTCTGACCCTCTTCTGTAGCAGCTGCACAATCACCAAGTTCCTCCTGGTTCTGCCTCACTACTTCCTACAACAAATAAAATAGTATAACAAATAATTAATACAATATATAAATAACTTAAATGTCACTTCTTTGATGGCACTCTACGTATTCGATCATTAAATTGCAATACATCATGAGCAAAGTGTTCTACATACATTATTCATAATCATAATGTAAACATTTTAAAATGCATATACCTCCAGAATGTTCAATTTAAACACACAGAGAAAAGCCTGTAGTACTACATTGTGAATTAAATACTCACAGAACATGTCTCTAATGATTATTATATTATTAATTTATTTGTTTACCTGACAGTGTTCCACAGTGGCTGCAGCTTCAGCGGCCATTCTTGCAAATGTTTCTTGTTTCTCCTCTTCTGTCAGGAATGGCAGCACTTTAAACCTTGGATCTAGTGCTGATGCTAGATTAAGTGTGGCCTTTTCCACCTCTGACGTGTACCTCTTACTTAAGTCTTGGTGACCTGCTTCTTTCAGGTCTCTAACAAATGGAGGATCTCTGAGGGTTTCCTGCGTGGTTTGCAGGAGTTGCGCATGAAGTGGGGCTATGACAGAGACAGTCGGGTTGTTCTCATCAGACATAACACTTGTAGCCACCTTGACTGGCTTCAGGGCCCGGATGAACTCCTCCGCATTAGATATGTCTGACTCTGTAAAGGTGCTGATATCTTTCTCTTTTTTCCTCACATCGGGGGAAAGCAGAGCAGCTGTGACTGCTGGCTGCTGTTCGAGGAAACGCTCGACCATATCATACGCACTGTTCCACCTGGTTGATATGTCAGTTATCAGTTTGTGCGCGGGGAGCTCAAGCAACTTCTGTTTTTGCTCCAAAACATTAAGTGCGATGGCACTTCTATGGAAAAATCCAGTCACACGCCGTACTCGTCCGAGTAGTCTTGCTACAGCCGGCAGCTTTAGCGCATGCTGAGAGGCCAGGTTGAGTGTGTGTGCGTAGCACTTGACATGGAGAAAGCCGGCTAACTGTGCAGCGACAACCATATTAGCCGCATTATCTGACACTAAAGCCGGGTCTTTATCTGTGATGTACCACTCCGTTACCACGTTACGAAGCAGCTCTGCTAAATTTGAGCCAGTATGACACTCATGCATGACCCTGGTCTGGAGGACGTGGGAGGACAGAGACCAGTCTTCAGTGATGTGATGGGCTGTTATGGTGATGTAAGACTGGGTTGCCCGTGAAGTCCATGCGTCGCAGGTGAGAGCAACATGTTCCGCTCTGATGAGTTTTTCTTTGACTTTCTCCTTAATGTCCTTGTACATTTGAGGCACTGCTGTTTCAGAGAAATACTTTCTGGAAGGTATCACGTACCTCGGCTCTAGCGTGTGTAGCATGTTCCTGAATCCCGTGTTTTCCACAACACGATAAGGCCGCATGTCTTTACAAATAAAGTCAGCGATTGATTTAGTTATGCGTTTCGCTTTTTCAGAACTGCTGGGTAGTTTGTACAGTGCTGCTTTGAGTGTCTGCTGGCTTGCTGCTGCAGTTCATTTGGCTACTAGCTCTGCATTTACCTCAGGGTGGTGTCTTGTTAAGTGGGCAGTAACGTTGGTCGTGTTTCTGCAGTACGCGATTACGTGCATTACAGTGCATTACAAATAGCTTTCGACATGTCCAGCTCTGCTTTTTCATTCAAAGCAAAAAAACCAAAATGTGTCCATACATTTGACTTAAAATGAGAAGGTGGAGGTTTTATCTCCGCGCATTTTCCAAATTCTCCGCCATTGTCCGCCTTCTTTTTAAGTTTTTTTTCCTGCAAAGGGATGTAACGTCACGTCACGCGATAGCCGGAAGAAAAACATTTCGTCCTCTGTTGGAGAAAAGCGGTAACCCTTTTCCCACACAACTTATACACAGACTAAAACGAAGCGTTTAAATTAAAGGAAAAATCGATTTTTGAACAAAAAAATCGATTTAAAAATTGTAAAACAAAAAAACGCGATACTTACGTGAATCGATTTTTTCTCCCACCCCTAGTAGCCAGTGGGCCGCATGCAGCCCTAAACTTCCAACTTCCATGTGGCCCAGCATACAGTTTTGCCGAAAGAAAAAAGAAGAAGAAGAAGAAGAAAAAAAAAACACATAAAAACCTTTAGAGATGTTTATATCTAAAATACTTATCTCAGCTCGAAATACTACTGAACCAGAGCTGGTAAAGTGATGTAAAACTACACCAGCAAAGTCTGCGGTACAGTACCGATGTGCTTCCGGCGACCAGTATTTTTTTATGGCTGGATGAGTAGACTCCTGATAAGCAAAACAAAAAAAATAAATACTTTGCAATAATTCAGTTACAAACAGTATTTGTTTTATAATAGATCATAGATTAGTAGATGAAGCGTTAAGTGTGTAATTATAAGTACTATAAGTTACTCAGCTGATGCAGTTTTATGGACACAAAGGAACAATAATACTCACATTCCAGATAAAGGCTAATATTACAGTACAGGAACTGTCTGGCACTGCATCCTGTTTGCCAGCTGTTACCCTCCAGCTATGCTGAGATAAAACAAATAGCTAGCTAGTTAGCTAGCTAGCTAGCTAGATAGATAGACTCTAAATATATCCACTCAAACATGTCTTTCGACGCAGTAAAACTGTACAGTGCTGCAGTTCTCTGCAGAACTAAAGCCCTTTGTTTGTATTTCCCTTGTTTTCTTATTGTTTTTATATTTTTTTTATTTTGCTGTGTTGATAATGTTTTGGACTGCAAGTGATGTTGGGCAGTGTGAATGTGTGAGGACTGGAGAAACTTAAGGAAAAGTTTGTATTATTATCACTTCACTTGTTCTTTGTGTAGGTGTCTAGGCATCACATACATTCAGGCCTTATCGCAGAACTCCAGTTAAAATAAAATAAAATACTTTTGTGTGTAAGAAAAGTAAATAGTTTTATTTTTCTCTGATTTGCTGCTTTGTTCTACCAATGCCCCCATATAATTTTTCCCTTTTTTGAATATTGTCAGATTTGAGGAGAAGGTATGCAATCTTGAATGCTGTGATTAAGCTAATCACAAATACATAAATACAAGTTTCCTTACTCTGATTTTATTTGTCCAGCATCAAAGTAGAAATACTCAAGTCATACAGAAGATTCTCAAGTTATTGTAGCTGAAACCGCAACTTGATATGGCAGCCGGAGAGCAGTAGGTAAACAAAGTGATCTAAAGCAAGTTGTAGAAGTGGAACATGTGGTACTTTATCTGTGAGCTCATCCAGGCTGTTTTTAAACTTGTGATTTGTAAAAAAACAAAAACAAAACTCATTCACATGCTATACAGCACTACCAACAAGCAGGTAACCATGGATACGCTGCATTGAAGATTTTTTTCTCCTTCCCTGTCTGCATCTTTCTCCTGCTCTCTTTCACCTGTTTGAATCTGTTTTCTCTATCTTCCTTGTGTTACACACTCCATTTCTTCCAGTCTTTACAAGTGTCAGCAGCTCCTCAGCAGCACACTCTCACCATAGCAACGCAGGGACAAAAAAGAAATCATCATCACATGCTCAAACTGTAGTGATCTGGTCAACCACTCTGGTGCTGTCATTCATTTCAACACACTCCACCTCCTGTCTCTGGCCCTCTCCGCCAGGCCGGTGGCCCCGGCTTTTGGAGGGGGGCAGGAAAGTTAGGAGGGTGGGCAGGAAGGCAAGCGTGTGCAGGACCGAGCATCCGGCCGTGAGGGTGAGGCAGCGAAACATTGTGCGTGTGAGGTTGGAGCGTACCGAGCCAACCGGCACCAAGGCAGCGCCGTAGCAGATGAGTGTCTGTAGAGAGGGAACGCCATGTCTCTCCAGCGCCACCCTTACCCAGCGAGTCCTGCTCTCACCCCGACCTGAGGCAAAGCCACAGAGGAGGGGGCCGCTGCAGTCTGCTGAATGCCCCAAAGCTGAGATCAGACACAACACAGACATACAGTCCAGCTCCACACCCCATAAAGTCATGAAGCCCAGCACCCCAAACTGGACGGAGAGCAGGGTGAGACCCAGCCACACAGAGACCAGCGGCTCCACGACGGCCAGAGAGGACAGACCCAACAGGAAGAGCACCGCCAGCAGTGAATGTCTGAGGGGGGAGCTGACTGCCGCAGCATAGCGGTCCAAGTAGACAAAAGAGGGGTTAAAAATCAGAAAGCGAACACGGGAGGTGAGTGACAGGCGCCGCAGCGTGTCCAGAAGCACTGACATCTCCTCACGCTTGTTCTCCGTTGTCTTGGCAACCAAAAAGATGCGTGAAGCAGCCACATCAGGCTCCTCGCCGTGGCCACGCTCTGCAAATATGATGTCATCTGCAAAGTGGGCAAACTGCGGCTCGCGAAGAAAGGAGTGGCGCAACGTGCGGGTGAAGTTCTCCCGCAGCTGGCTGGTGGACTGGTTGCGGTCTGCCAAGTAGTTCAGGTAAGCTTCCAGCCAGCTGATTCTCTGGAAGCCTTTGGCGTATTCCAGCAGGTCCTGCTGCACAGAGGAATTCCAGTAGGGGGCACTTTCGTAGATGTAGAATCCAATAACTGGTGAATATGAGCTGAAGTAGCGCTGCTGGGCACGCGTGTATAATACTGTTGCTGTATCCATGGCAACCAGCGCACTGGGGTCAGAACCCTGGGTCACCTGTTAGTAACACAAACACGTTACACTGTAAACAAAGCTCATGTGTCTTATGTATGAATAAAAATACATTGTAATGCTGTAGGGGTGTGTCCCACCTGTAGGAAGCCCATCAATCCAAAAGAGATGTAAACCAGGTACAGCAGAACCACAAATGGTTTGACATAAGTGTTAGTGATCCAGTCTCCATAGCAACGCTGCATATATCTCAGCAAAAGATGCGAGTCCTGCGGATGAGAGTCCATACTTGTTGTAGAATGAATGTGAGGGTGTGGATGTGCATGTGTGGAGTTAGCAACATGTCCATGCATGCCAGGGTTGTTCGCTGTATGAGTGTGAGTTATGTTAGGATTTTGTGTGTGAGCATGTCCGACTACATGTGGCGGGTTGGTAATTTGAGTCTCATCCTGGTAGCGTGTGTACATCAAACAGCGGTACCAAGCCGGTTTAGAGTCCAGCCGATCCTGCTTGGGAACTCGCCGGCAGAAGCAGCCGTGTCTGTACCCGGTCTCCAGGTAACCTGTAAACACTAAGCAGGAACTGTAGAAAGACAACATGTAAACATAGCTGATTGTGACGGCGAGGGCAGCATTGCGGCAGAAGAGTCGGACTGCCTCCATGTTGGTGAGTGGCGAGGCAGCTAGGCCTAGCGTCATCAGGTGGAGCATGGTGGAGCCGGAGAAACGCAGCATGACATCCTCAAAGACGCTCGCCACACGCTCCTTCACGTGCTGGTCCTCTCGGGTTCGCCTCCATGACGACAGTATCTCAAAGGAGCCAAAGAGCCCATGACCTGAATTGAACATTTCATCACACAAAAGATAAAAAACAGAAACAATGGTTTAGTTTTAAGGTATTTTAACATATTCCACCTGTCATATGAATTGTGATAAAAAGAATAATTGATCCTTGTGTTTGTATGTTTGTCCCAGATCTACAACCACTTCTGTGAATGGGTGTGTGAATGGGTGAATGTGATGTATAATGTAAAGAGCTTTGGGTATCGTTCCAGGTACAGTAAAGAGCTATATAAATATGGACCATTTACCATTTTTACCATTTACATGACTGAAGCAATTTTGTTTTTAAATAATTTGTTCGTTAAGATGGAATTATTATATAAATACAAAAGGTGTGTGTTCACACAAAACCACTGAAAATGCTGTAATACATGTGCTAGGTGCTGTAACGAGAAGAGAAGAGAATAAGAAAAGGAGCATGTCCATAAACTTGTGCAATGTAAACAATAAAAAGAAGCAGAGAGTCGAACTTGTGTGGATTTTTTAAATTATATTTTTATATAATAAAATACACTACTGTTCAAAAGTTTGGGGTCACTTTGTCATAGGATTCAATAGGGAAGTGACCCCAAACTTTTGAACGGTAGTGTATATATTTTTATATTATATATTATATTTTTATGTACATTGTGCTGTAAATGCCACATAATGATCAACAGCTTCTGCAGTATGAACTTGACATGTCCACCAATATCTGTTGGTGGGGTTTCTGCATGCAGGTTGAGGAAGAGGTGAGACTATGTCATGAGTTTATCCATCTATCTAGAATGCGCCGCTAGGTGGCAGCAGCAATTGTAGTAGCTCTGTTTTTAACTTGTGATTTTTTGCAATATAGCCGTCTTTTTTAAGACATCAGCTGTCAATCTGTGTCTGTTCGGGTAGATTTTTTCGCGCTGGTCAGAGGCTGTGCTATACGGGAGATTTTTCTGAATATTTTTTCTTTTTTGCAAGACTTGTTATTGTGAGTCTCCATGGCAACGAGACTTGTTTACCATCGGGATCAACTGATAAAACTCTCCAAACTCAAGATTATCAGTGAAACAACACTTCAAATCCCAACGGAGTTGAAAAGAAAGAGAAGAGGATGCAGGGCAGGAGCGAGGCAGAGAGAAAAACGGTGGCGAGTCAAACCGTTTCTTCCAACGGTTGTTATGGGAAACGTGAGATCGCTAGTTAACAAAATTGATGAACTTCAGGTGCTAACCAGGTCTCTTAAAGAATACAGAGAGTGCAGTATTATGTGCTTCACCGAGACATGGCTGCATGAACACATCCCAGACTGTAATGCGTCTGTACACGGCTTCAGGACGGTCCGTGCAGACCGCAATAAACAACTCAGCGGGAAGCTGAAGGGAGGTGGAATTGCGGTGCTGGTAAACCAGCGCTGGTGTCATCCTGAACATGTCACTGTTAAAGAGAAGATCTGCAATAGAGACATTGAACTGCTAGCTGTGAGTCTCCGCCCGTATTATTTACCCAGAGAGTTCACATGTGTTATTCTGGTAGCGGTATATATATTACCTGGTACCGCTCCAGACGCAGCCTGTGATGTCATTAACTCTGTAGTGGCCAGGCTTCAAACACAACATCCAAACGCATTTGTGGCGATCTCTGGAGATTTTAACAACATCTCCCTCTCTGCAACTCTACCAACTTTCCAACAGTTTGTCAGCTGCTCCACCAGAGAAAACAAAACGTTGGACTTATTTTATGCAAATATTAAAAATGCATACAGCTCCTTTGCCCTGCCACCTTTAGGAAGATCAGACCATAACCTAGTTCTTCTCTCCTCCTCCTACAAGCCCATCGTTCAGCAACAACCAGTCATTAGAAAGGCTATTAGAACCTGGTCTAATGAAGCTGAAGATGCTCTGAGAGGATGCTTCGAGGCTACAGACTGGAACGTCCTATGTGAACCTCATGGAGATGACATCAATGCCTTGACTGAGTGCGTGACAGATTATATTAACTTCTGTGTGGACAGCACCGTTCCAACAAGAACAGTGAGGTGCTTCCCCAATAACAAACCCTGGATCACCAGTGACCTGAAAAAGCTGCTGAACATCAAAAAGAAAGCTTTTAGGGATGGAGACAGGGAGTTATTGAAGTCCACACAAAAACAACTTAAAACACAAATGAAGAAGTGCAAGGAGGACTACAGGAAGAAGTTGGAAAGTAAGCTTCAGGAAAACAATGTGAGGGATGTGTGGTCAGGAATGAAGAAGATCACTGGCTTCGGGATAAAGGAGGATCAGACTGATGGAGGTCTGGACAGAGCGAATGAACTGAACATGTTCTTCAATAGGTTTAGCTCACCTCCTGCTTCAACCCCAACTAGCCACACACCCTCCATGAGCCCACAGCTTTCCTGTCACACCTCCACTCTGTCACCCTGCAGCTCAGTCAAGGACCTGGACACAACCTCATCTCCCTCCACATCAGGACTTCCTGAAACCTCCTCTGCCTCCACCTCCACTCTGTCTGTCTCCTGTAACCAAGTCATGCAACAACTGGTGAAACTGAACCAGAACAAGGCTGCAGGTCCAGATGGTGTCAGTCCCAGAGTTCTCAAGACCTGCTCAAAACAGCTATGTCCGATTCTCCAGCACCTGTTCAACACCAGCCTGAGCCAGAGAAGAATCCCAGTGCTGTGGAAAACATCCTGCCTTGTTCCAGTGCCTAAAAAACCACAACCAGCTGAACCAAAAGACTACAGACCAGTCGCCCTGACATCTCACGTCATGAAAGTCCTGGAGAGACTCTTACTGGCTCACCTCAGCAAGCAGGTGAAGACCTTTCAGGACCCACTACAGTTTGCATACCGTAATGGGCTTGGGGTTGAAGATGCCATCATATACCTGCTTCAGAGAGCCCACTCTCATCTGGACCAGTCAGGCAGCACTTTGAGGGTCATGTTCTTTGATTTCTCAAGTGCTTTTAATACGATTCAGCCTGCTCTGCTGTGTGAGAAGCTGCAGAAATTCCAGGTGGATCCCTCCACAACCACCTGGATTTACGACTACCTCACAAACAGACCACAGTTTGTGAGACTGAAAGGTTGTGTGTCTGAGATGGTGGTCAGCTGCACTGGAACACCACAAGGGACTGTACTTTCACCATTTCTATTCACGCTGTACACCTCAGACTTCCAGTACAACTCTGAGTTCTGTCATCTGCAGAAATACTCTGATGACTCAGCAGTTGTTGGGTGTATCAGTGATGGACAAGAAGCAGAGTACAGAGAACTGGTCGGTCAGTTTGTGAAATGGTGCGGTGACAATCATCTCATCTTGAATACCAAGAAAACAAAGGAGATGATTGTTGACTTCAGGAGGAACAAGAACACAGATGTGTTTCCATCATGGGAGAGGAGGTGGAGGTGGTGGAGGAATACAAGTACCTTGGAGTTCAGCTGGACAACAGACTTGAGTGGAAAAGCAACACTGAGTACATTTACAAGAAAGGTCAGAGCAGACTCTACTTCTTAAGGAAGCTGAGATCTTTTAACGTCTGCACCAAAATGTTGCAAATGTTCTACAGGTCTGTTGTTGAAAGTGCAATCAGCTTTGCAGCAATCTGCTGGGGCAGCGGCATCAGAACCAGAGACTTGAAAAGAATTAACAAACTGATCAAGAAAGCCGGTTCTGTGCTTGGAGTAACTCTGGAGCCGCTGGAGTTGATCATCAAAAAAAGAATTCTGTACAAGCTGACGAAGATAATGGAAGATCCTTCACACCCTCTACACAACGCCGTGACGAAACAACAGAGTGTGTTCAGTGGGAGGCTTGTTCAAGTCCGATGCAAGACAGAGAGATACAGAAGATCCTTCCTTCCAGCAGCTATCAGGCTGAAGAACAAAGCCCTTAATTAATTAATGTGATTGTTTTACTAAAAAATTACTACTACTACAATATTGAATTTCCCTTTGGGATTAATAAAGTATTTTTCATTTCATTTCATTAATTTCATTTCATTTAATTTAGAAAGATGCATATGCTTGGTAAAAACAAAAACAAAACAATGCCGTTTTCATATTTATTTACTCTGATACCTAATACCTGGTTTAAAATTATGAGCATTTTCAGGCTCTATATACTCCAGGTCCTTGTGGACAAAACCTATTAAAACTATTTAGGAATAAATTAAACCTTGATGAATTTAATTAATGTTTGTGTTGTTTTATTTAAAAAAAAAAAAATAAAATAAAAAAAAAGGCAGTTTAAAAGATTTGTGCTTTTGGGCTGCCGAAACGCCACTTTAATGTCAACGAAATGTCCAAACAATGAAACACTTTAGTAGAAACATCTACACTCCACATGAATATGACCCAAGACCATTTTGTTTCTCTTCCTTTTCCAAATTTAGCCTTTAGGTAAGCTAACTAAGCCAACTTGGATCTAACGTGAGCTAACCGGCTAATGGAGGTAGGTGGGCTAAAGCTAAGACGCACTGTTAGACGGCTAATAACTGTTTAGCACTTGTGCTACACTTTCCCTTCTTGCCGAGGATAATGGATGCCTGTCAATCAAAAGGGCACGCCCCTAATTATGCTGAATTTCAAGATTAAATAACATCTAAATGGATGAGTTAGAAAAAAAATCATCCCCCTCACAGTTGTCATGAAGGTAAACTTGACCTATTAATCCTAAAATGGATTTTTGTGCCAGGCTTTAAACATGTTTATTTCTGCTATGAAGTTGGCCCCTAGCGGATGAGGAGTGAAATGCAACTTTTTGCACTTCCACACAGGCTTCACCTTTTACCACTGGAGGTTGCCGCTTGGTGTTCAAATCAAATCAAATTAAATCAAACATTATTTATAAAGCACCTCTTATGCCACAAACACAAAGTGCTTTACATGATTAAAAACATTTATGCATATTAAAAACAAAAAAAAGTGGAAATACATAATAATTGAAACACTCACTAAAATATTTCACACAGCCGCACGCATGCACACATACACACACACACACACACCCACCAAGCAGCCCCCTCCCCATTCTATACAAACATGATTCTCTTATTTCTGTCTCAAACTGAATGTTATTATAAAATACTAAAAGTGATAAGCATCCGGCCTAATGCTGCTGTGAGGAAACAATAAAAGTGTCATGGGGATCCATCCACCAGGGGCCAGTCCACCCATGTCTAACAGCGGCAACCACCCCCATCAGACAGACCGGGGCCCACACCACAGCCAAAAGGCTGCAGTGCAGGGCCCCAGCCACCCCGATAGGTGAAATCACCACGGCAGCAGCCCCCAGACCGAGCAAGCAAAACCCCTGGCGTGGAGGATCCCCACGAGGAAAACACTGGAGTTACGATTAAAATTAAACAGCCCTAAGAAACTATAAGAACAGAATGTCTTAGTCCTCACCCTTGGAACAACTAAAAGGCCAGTACCAGAGGACCTCAGGGTCCTCGAGGGTTGATGACTTAAAAGAAGGTCTGATAAATAAGAGGGACCAAGATCATTAAAACATTTATAAACTACTAAAAGAACCTTAAAATCAATCCTGAAACGCACGGGGAGCCAATGCAGGGATTTTAATCCAGGATTAAGCAGACTTGTTTGTGGTGGAAACTAATTTAGGACTCTGTTTCAGTGACAACATGATTTAGATTTTATTTATTTATTTTTATTTCATACATCTAATACCTTACCTTCTGTAGCCATAAATTTACCCTGATTATTTGAACATTTCCTTAAAAAAAGTTAGCCATTTTAGTTTGTTCAACTTTTACAGCAACTCTTTTCTGCAACAAAATCAACTGTTTCTACTATAAAGGCTTTAAAACAAATAAATCATTGTTTGCTTAGCACCATACAGCAGACAGAAACAATAGTTTGGTGAATACTTTCTGAGCAAAACAAAACCCGTAACAGGTAAAGAAAGCTAATCCAGTCTCAAATGGAAGCTAAGAAAGCTTCTATTTGTCACGAAATTTGCTGTAGTTACAACTTTGTGCCTAAACATTGCAGAAGCAAGTAATGCAGCATGAAGTCAAATAGCATAAACAAAACCCTTGTCACCTCCCAGTGGAGTGTTTTGATTTCATCCTTGTTGCATTAATTATGTACAACATTAATCTTAAACTGTCCCCTTCTGAGTTATGTCTGACCTCAATCCATCGGAATCAGAGACACAAATATGAGAAATTGGAGCATGAGAACACAACCTGTACCCAGTTTAGTAACCAAATTGGAAAAACAATTTAGTATATACTCTTTAAAAAGAAAAAAATTTATATTTCCACTATACACTGACAGTTTAAAATTGAATCAGTAATATCCTTTCAGGTATGAGTTATGAAGTCATTCATGCATGAACTCATTCATGTCCAGTTTCATGTGCATGCACGTACATATTTATGTGTGAAGCAGATGGTTTTTAAGTTTTTTTTTTTCCATTTAGTGGTTGCCATGGTGCCCGTGAGTCACCAGTGGAATCATACACCCCTCCCCCTCAAGTGACCTCAGCATGGTGAAACACTTAACACCTTAAGTGAGGTGCATCATGTGAAAAAAAAATCTTAGTGTGTTTGAGAAAGAGTAATAGAACAAGGAGAGTGTGTAAATGAAGCTAAAGATGGCACTTGCAGAGGAATTTGATTTAGATTTAAACACAAGGAAACTAATGTGTGGCATACTGATGTTTCAGTCGGGGGTTATGGATCATAGATGCTGAAAGCTCTTGGTTTGGTTTGTGTGTTTTGGAAATAAACAAACTTGCAGATATCCAATCACTGCTCCTTCACACTGAGGAAGATAAAAACATGATTTTGTCATCAGAAAATGTTTTAGATAGAACTTTGCTTTAAAATAACATAATTCTCCACTGTTTCATTCTTTTTTTTTTACTTAAGACTGCACAATATATTATAAATGTATCATGATCATAAAATAAATATTGTAAAAACATTTGGACTTGAATTAGGACAAGCACCAGGGCTTTAATAAGGACTAAATTCCAATGAGAGGAATTTCTGCTGTCATGCATTTTCTATAATTAACATGTATACATGTGGAAGTGGAATGCAGCCCTTGTAAATACACTTACGTTATATCACACGTTTTTCTTTATATCATCGAGCCCTACTTCTAAGGCTGAACACATACATGTGTTTAACCTTGCATTCGCATAGACAACCAGCTCCAATGTGAGCGTAATTATTCATATGGCCCTACATCCGCGTCTACTTTGTTTGTTACCAGAGGATTCCACCAGGGGGCACATTAGAGAATTCAGGCTGAAGAGAGTTGTCAAATTTGTAGGGTGTAAACTGAACAAACATAGAAACAGTAGAGAAGGTTATTATTTAGAATATTTTGAGATCACTACAAAAATAAATATAACAGTGGTATCATGAATACAATGCTGCGTCTTATCTTTGAAACTTTTCATCACTTTAACCGCTGTCAACACTTAACTGCTGCAATGGGTTACATATTACAGCTTCTTAACTTTTCTTTTTGTTCAAGACACCTAACACTGACCTATGAATCGTTCAAGCATAAAAAAGGCCACCTAACCACCCACAAAGCCTGTTGCAGAGATATGTTATTTGCCCCCATTTCTTTAGTCACATCCACATAAAGAGCTAATGAAAACAGTTTTACAGAAATAAAATAGTATTTGAATGAAACAGGAACTGAGAGACATCTGGACCTTCAGTTGATCCATCTACTAAAGCCTGATCAGAAATGGTCTGCAGTGTGTAAGAATTACTGACGTCTAG
Source organism: Melanotaenia boesemani (assembly GCF_017639745.1). Classification (NCBI taxonomy): domain Eukaryota; kingdom Metazoa; phylum Chordata; class Actinopteri; order Atheriniformes; family Melanotaeniidae; genus Melanotaenia; species Melanotaenia boesemani. Next base: position 3,931,853 of record NC_055699.1, on the reverse strand, counting down.
TAATACAGATGGGCACTTCAAATGCCAAGCACAGTTGTGAATGTACAGGGACGGTCAGTGGCCAAAAGTCTTAAATGACATGTTTTCATCTGTTAGTAGATCCAAGGTCCTCAGGTGCTGCAATGACTGCACTACAGGTAACTACTCCAGCATTGTGTAGGTGTGTTCTGTCTTCTTCTATGGTCCTTTTAAGGCATTACTTATTCTAAATGGTGCTCTTGCACATATCAAACACAGCTGTCGCTGCAGTGTTAAAGCTCAGATGGTTCTCACTTCAGACACTAAGTTGTTTGTCCATTCAGAAACACCATAGTAAAAGTGGCGACACAAATATGAAAGCTTCCATGTATGTGGACCCATGGCAAGCAGATATAGGAGGTGCTCATATTAATTATTGACTTTAGAGCTCTATAGAATTTTACAAACTCTTTTTTGCACTTTTATGCAAATCTCTGCACCTCTTTCCTTATTTCCTGAACAATATAAAGAAATATGAGTGGTAGCTCAAGTCATTTGCACACCAATGTGTCTGTATGTCAAATAGTAAAAATTCTAAATGTCGTGTCTGATCAGCTATCCAAAATTCAGATGGCAGTTGACTGTTAACCTACAGCAAGTTATAATAGACTAGTTTTAAGTTTAAATGATCAATTTACCTTCATTAGTACACAATGACATCCGATGAGTAAAAAGAACAGACTAATCTGTGTGGCCTTTGAAAAATTAAGCTCTTTAAAGAGAGCTGTCACTAATTCAACTGTCTATAAAAGATTTTTTCCCATAACAATCCAGTATTTTTCAGCAGTAAATCCACATCCTTTAATTGTCTGACATTTCCTCACATCTATCTGTCTGCCCACTAACACCTTCCTCCTCCCTGATGGCTGACCCATCTTCCTCTAACCACACTTTAACTTTATTTTCTGCTGAGAGCATCTTTATCTCAGCCTACATTTGGAGTCATATTTCATAGAGACTCCCTTTCCAACTCTGTTCCCATGTTTTCTGTTCACTCTGCAGTTATTCTAAGCCTGACAGCAGTTTCTCTTCCTCCACTTTTTCTATATTCTCTTCAGTCATTCTCTTCATCTTATCTCTGTCCAAATAAATAAAACCAATTTACTGAGTTAATTTAGGAATGGATGAAATCCAAATCACAGCACAAACAGTGACACAACTTTATTGCAGATGTTACACTTGCAGTATAAGTAAAAAGGCAATCAGTCTTAACAGCCACAGCAGAGAAGGGTTTGTTGCCGCTCTGACAGATATTTTACTTTGGGAAACATAGATTCAGACTATCACAAATAGCAGCTATTTGATACTGTGGAGGCAAATTTTTTAAACCATTTTAAAAAATACGAGATGAATTTCTCACAAACGCAGATACAACCTGCTTAGTGTGTAATTTTCTCTTTTATGTGTTGTTTCGATATTTTTTTTTCCATTTCTATATTTAAACAAAGCTTAAGCAAGAAAATGCACATGAACAAACATGAAGCCAACAATCTATCGTAGAATCCAGATATTCTTCATAAAGAATACGGACTTCTAAGGACCTCAGTGATGCATGCAGCAAGGTCAATGAACACCAACCATCAGTATTTTTATGTATTTTGGATTTGTTTCCTTCATCCTTAATTGCAATAAAAATCACTAACACTTACTTTTGGCATTTCACACCCAAACCAAATGGTTGAGATGACTCAGGCAGGTTTACATGAACAAATGTTTTAATTAATTCATTAGAAATGCTAAAAATTGTCCTTCAAAATGGTAGCGCAGGCTGTTAAAGGTTTAGGAATACACTTGAAGTCCATAAATTCACAGAAATTCAGACATTTAGATTTACTATTAGTGGATTATGTGATGCAAACTAAAGCTTCACTCCACATTGTGGTGGGATCTAAATTTTTAGGTAGAAAAACATCTGTGCAAAAAGTCTACATTTAAATAGTAATAATTTACTCTTGTTTTTCTTTTGCTTGTGAGGTTTAATGATGCTTTTGCATCTGTGAATGCCAGATGTGAGTTGCTGACCAATGTCAGTCATCCATGTGCAAAGCGAAACAGGATCTGATACTACTGTTCGGCCAACTATGGACTACTGGATCGTTTACTGTAGAAGCTTAAAGACCATCATCACTGTGGAAGAACACTGGATAAACCAAAAGTAATCTGTTCATTCATTAAACAGTTAAGATTAGTATCAGTGTCAGTAGCACTGCGCTATTTAAGTGCTGCAGCAACAATTTATATAAATAACTAAACCATATATCTTTTCCTAACTCTAAACAAGTTAAAAGATAGTTCTTTTGTATAGCTGTGATCTGTATCACCATTCAAATCCATTCAGTGCTCACATAACTTGTATAGCAATGATATATGTTATCATATCATTGAAATAAAACAGAATGGTTTCTGCTCTGAATGTGTTCCAACTTCAAAACTTGGTATTTTAGAAACTTTAGTTTTGATTCTTGCCTGCAGTCAGAAAATGTGTCATTTCTGCCATCATCCTCCCCCTCAGTAAGTTCATGCCCTAGTACTTGTCAGTCATTTTGATGATCTGTCTATTTTGAAATGGCATTTAGCCCGAGGCATGCATCTAGAAAATCCATCTCAAGAACTGAAAGAGCAGATGTGATTACAGGCAGAGTACGATGTAAAAGCAAAAGCAGTGTTGATCGTTGCTTCCACCTCCCACGCATTAGCATCACTTTTCTTTGATTTCTCTTTGCTTTTATGTGCCGTTGTTGTTGCTAAGACTTCTGTACTCAGCTACCATAACCTTACTGAAAAGGTGAGCATCCAAAAAGGACCTGAACATTTATAAAAGGTGAGTTTCTGACAAGTAAATGGATGTTTTCAACGTGAAAAATATCAACTTTGAACCTACCAAGCATGACAAAAGGGATGCCCAGGTATGTGGAATTGTAGGTGGCTCCAGTGAGGTTGAGTATTCCAGCAGCAGTGAGGCCAGACAGTGTGACGGACAGCAGAGCTAACAGTCCTAACCAGGGTTTGGATCTCACACAGTCCCTCATAGAGCAGCAGAGGACAGCCAGCACCCCACACACTCCCAAGCTAGCCAATAGGGGGCGATGTGCCAGCACAGAGGAGAATTGGAAGTCTGTCATCAAAGAAGAAGAGGTGGAGGGGTAGAGCCCCAGCTTTGGATGCAATGCTGCAAAGTTCTGTAATTCAGTACAGAAGGCTTTTTCCCACTGACTGGCTACCCGGTCCATCAGGCCACCTCTGCCTTGGAGGTAGTAGGTGAGCTGCAGCGCCCTGGCAGAACGGACACCTTCTCCCTTGGCTCCTGTCCCCTGAGCTCGTACTGCTCCACCGGGGCCCCAGCCCTGCACGCCACCTAGCTGGTGGCCAATGTACGCTTGCCGCCCATCCCCCAGCTGCGTGATTGGGTACTGCAGGACTGGGATGGAACGGTTGGAAGTGCGAGCAGACTGCATCTCCTCCATGGCACGGATGATGTCATCAATGATGCAGACATTCTTGTCATCTGGGAGGCAGAGGTAGGAGAAGGAGTAGTTGAAGCCTGTGGCTGGGACTGTCACCTGCATCTGGTAGATCCGCCTGTGGAGCTACAACAGATAAAACAAGAGACAAAAACATTCAATAAGCTGCAAGGTGACAAAAAAGGTTAGAAGTTTGAAGTGTCAGTAGCTCATTTGATTCCTCTGTGTTCTACATATGTGTTCATAGGAATAATAGAGAAGATGTGTGGGGTAGTGTGTGTCTTACTCAACAGGATAACAATAGTTGTCTTAGTGTCCTCCTCCATTTCCAAAGCATGAGGACAACAGTGCCAACATCCACTGGTTCTGGTTACTAAGCAACAGGCCTGATGCCAGTCTCTGCCACAGTGAACGTGGACAGATCTGACTCCCACCTCCGAATGCTGCACTGACTTAGAGAGTGTGAGTCGGCAGAAATGTATTTTGAAGAAGCTCCTGGTGTAAGATCAAAATTTATTGGTAAGACAATACAAAGATTTGCACCTTAATCCTGTCTTTTGGTCTCTTTTATAAAATGAACAATACAAGTGCCTCAGATAAAATAAATTTTAAAGCTCTAAATCAAAATGTTTGATTGCCAGGCCAACTTGAACCATTTTGATGCCTTAGGCAAGAAATTGATTTGTTCATTTGGGTCATGCAGGTGCAGAAATCTCAGGTATTAAATAGAGGCTGAGGACAGGCAGAACTGTAAGCAACAAACTTAACTTTCAGCGCAATATTTTGTGCCCCAGAGGACCGTACTTATTACCCATACCACAAGGCAACTATGTTTGCTCTTATCACCTGAAAGTTCATTTGTATATGCAGTTAAATGTATACGTGTTATACGTTGTACAATTGTACTAATATCATGAAACATTCATTACTTTTTTCAAGTTTTGCTTCACAACACAAGCAATGAGCAGGGGTAAGCAACATGCTAATATTAGCATAGTAACTCTCACAGCGACATATTTTTAAGCTAAATTTTTTATTTTGATGAAATTCCAGGGTTTCCCACACATAGACCAATGTGTAGCACAGCCCCACAGAATCAACTCCAAGTGCCACAGATTTCGCTCGCCCCTCCCCACCGACATGATTTTGAAATGAAAAAATCCGTTCCAATCATTCATAGCTCCCTTTCTCCTCATAATTTTCGCTTGCACAGAGAGAAAGAAAAAGAGTAGCGTGCTGGTACGCTTGGACCGCAGGTGTTAATACAGGGCTGCCATCTTGAAGTGAAATTTGGTGGAACCAAACAAAATTTTTCCACGTACACCACAGCAAGACACAAGAATCATTTTGTCTCATTTTGTGCAGGTTTAATCATAAAATCCAGCACTCAACAACAAAAGGTTTGTAAAAAAAGGTTTACAAATAGTGTGTTAAAAGTACCAACAGAAACTTCAAAATAAAACAGGAAACAACACAACTACAAAAAGGAAGTGACACTAAGACAAAAAATAGGGAGTTTCACAACAATAATAATTTCCTAAGCTCTGTGTGCCTTGTTGGACTGGCTTTTGGCCTTTCTCAGGATGGACCTGATGCTGCTGGGTGTTAAGCTGAGGACCATGTGCTTCATGATGTTAATCTTTGCCAACACTGATGTTACGATGTTAAGGTGGCCCTGAAAGGTTCAGTATATATGATTGTAAGTCATATATATAAGCCATTTGCTAGGATACACCAACAAACACGAGTCATGTTTCATCTTACTGTAAACTTAGTCTACTCTGTATCTTATAAGATGCAGGCTGGACAGCTTCATCCATCCATCCATCCATCCATCCATTTTCTATAGACCATTCTCAATGACATCACACTGTTTATGGTGTGCCTGATATTTATTTCTGCACATTTGAACAAAACAGAAAGCCTTAGTTTTAAGATTTCAGGGAACTCCTATAAACAACACAAAAACTTAGACCTAACAGCAGGCAGACATAAATTATTTCCCCAAAAACCAGCAACAGTCAGTGCTACACATTTTCTCCCTCTGATAGTACCTGCCTGCAGCGCCAAAAGACTCGGAGTAACGTCTGTCTCCTCCCTAGCAGCACCTGTTCTCCTCCTCTTTATTTCACCTCATCACAGCCTCATCACCTCTGCTTCTCTGTTATGACAGATCAGGCATTTAAGGAAGTTTGTGATCTTCACACACACATATCAAACTGCACATCGTTGCTGTTTGTGGAGCTGAAATATCTCCACTCACCATGGCATGAAGCAACTCAAATGCATGAGTCTCACGGCCAATGCATGAGAGTTGGCAGTCCTGTTAATATTGACCACTTGTTTTAAAAGGTAGGCCATGCGCTTGATGAACTTAATCACAGTCTTATTGGGTTACGTGAAGCTGACATCCCTGAGTCATATGCATTTATGCATTTAAATTAAAGTATTAGGCAACATTTTTGATGCATGGCAGTTTAACATGAGGAACCTGCATTATTATATTAGCCTATTTTATACCGTTTCAGCATTCATGCAAAATTATTAATAACAGTCAATAACAATATTAATAATAATAATAAAGATGCAACATTCACAATAAATTAGTATTTCCCACTAGCCTACATAAAATGTCGTTTGAACAGTTATTCATAGGATATGCCTAATTAATGCTGTCTCAAGCATAAATTCTGAATATTTTAAGAAACGTCAAGCTTTATAGCTGACTCACAACCGCTCAATGTGGATCAACCTGCGGATCGCTGATACATGCACACACGCTGACAACTGATTCACCCGGTCCTCCTCTCCATATCGCCTATCAAAAGAAATCCCAAAGCAGTGGGATATTTGGCACAGAGAAGACTGTTGATGACCTTTGGACAATGCGATTAGAAGGAAATGTGGTTATAGTTGAGATAGTAGTTGAGAGGTTTTCAAACTGGGGTTGGGACCCCCGTGGGGGTCGCAAGATAATTATAGAGGGTTGTGAGATTATTGTGAAAAAATATATAGCCTACATTTATCAAGTAAATTTGGGATTTTTACTAAGACTGTCAAAATGAAACCATTAATGAGGAGATAAATCATTAAAATTAGCACCCTAATTTTTTAACACATTAACGCATAAACAACATATTAAAAATCCTAATTTGACATTACTGCCGAAAGAGAACCTGATTTTGGGCATGTAGGTACCTTGTCACAGTGATGAACCACCAAGAACCATTTTATCCTCCTTATTTATGAAGATCCTGGCAGCTTTCCAGAAGTTAAAGATACTAACATTTTCAAATAAATGCATTATTTTAAAGCTATTTTACTACATGTGAAGACTGCTCACTGTGGAGCAAAATATACAAAACTAAAAAACACTTAAACCACAAGTTAGTGAATGTATTTACATAAGTGTCTTTTTCTTCACAATACTTCAGACAAGATTGAGCAAGCAACAGAACAAACTGGTTAAAATGATTTACTTTTAAAAACTAGATTAATTAATTAAATAAAAACATTAATTGGCTTTTTAAATGTTTTTTTGTCTACATTGAAATGCATTCATATCTGACTGTAAGCAAGTGTGTGACCACCCAGTAGCAGCTTCACACAATTCATTTGTAGGCTGGCTAAGGAAAAGAACTCTGCTCTTCCTGCAGCTCAGAGGTGGGCTGCTGCACAGGGATGAGTCTCTTTTGAGGCTTCTTGATGGGGGAGGGGGCTGCAGTAGGACCCGCAACTCATTGAGAAGGGTAATAGAGACGTTTTCACATTAGTCTCAATGTCTTAAATAACATGAGAAAAAGTTGCTAAATTTGTGGCTAGAGGCTTTTTAAATAGGTTTTGCTAGAGAGGTCTAGAACTCACTAATTATAATAAGAAGTTGCTTAGTTGGCAACACTAAACAATGGGTCCTTCAGGGAGCTGCTGTGGGGGCAGGGCTGCCCACTGCAGTGCCTGTTTAAAATGGATAGAGGCTGCTGGTCCTTTCCATGAACCAGCAAATGCCAAAGTGGTTTTTAAGTATCAATAATGGTAATTAATATCAAACTAGATACAACATTTTAGAATTGATTAGTATCTGAGAATAGATTTTCTTGACATCACACAATCCACATACAATCATATAAAAGCATATTAAGTGATTAATTGTGTATTATAAGCCCCACAAACAATCACTTAAGGCCCATTAATGTTCGATGCAGAAGACAGATATGCAGACGGATGACGGACAGTTTCGACCGTCTTCTGATGTGCATAATTTGGTCCGTTTTCATGGAACTTAGCTATCCGTTGCTTGACACAGAAGACAGAACAATACCACCGAAAACCACAGGGGCAGTGCTGACTAAAACAAGCCAGAGAAGAAGAGAATCAGGAAGGGAACATAAAAGCAGAACTGTAGAAATTGTGCGAGCTTTTCATGAAAGACTATATGCAAATGTTTGGGCCGTGTTAAATGGTTAGAAAAACTTTATTGTGAAGCATTACTGCTGCCAAACGGTGTCTGAAACTGACGTCGGCTCGTGGGAGTGGACTCTGAACTTTAAAGTGGTAATGCACATTAAAATGTCTTTTTTGAGCTGTAAACAATGCAGTCTTACTTAATTGTGATGAAAACCACATATACTGTTGATAAAAATTAGTAATTTTTTTATTTCTTTTAAAAACAGGATTTTTGTGGGTCAAAAAATGGTTTATAATGCCCCCTACAGGGTAAAACCAGGTTTTGTTTTTCGTGATGTAGAGCCATACTTGAGCCATAATTGGCGCTTGTCTACGTCGCAATAAAAAAAAAAAAAAAAAAAAAAAACCCCCAGCCCCTTCCTCCAAATGCAGATAGACGGGTCTTCGCCTTGCAGGCTTAGAAAATCACGCCCACCAACGTATGTGAAGGGATGTGAATTAGTTTCAGACTTCTATTCTTTCACAGAGTTTCTGATTAAATATTCCTGCAATGAGACAGATTTGTGCTTTTGAGGGGTGTAAAAGTAACACCTACTGATCCTCATCTGGTGACAGACAGCAGCTCAAATCGTAGCAGCGGCAACTTCCTGCAGCTGCCACAACCTGCCGTGAGTCTCCACAGCTTTCCAGAACCTGCTGGAGCTGCTACGGTTCAGGACCACCTTGTTCTTGAGTAGCTGAGGAGATTCAGGAGGGGAAAAGTCTTCCACCTCAAAAAACGCTCTGTGGCATAGGTGCTTTGCGAATCTCACTTTCCATCTGTCTAGTGGCCGCTGAGCTGCTGACTGTCATTATTATTATTATTATTATTATTATTTCATTTACTCTAAATGTTTGCTGCTTTAATTAAGATGAGTATTAAACAGATTTTCTGCGTGAAAAAAGCCTCGACCAGAGGAGACGGAGCAGCTTGAGAAGGTATCAGACTGAAATTAAGTTGTGGCTAGTAAATCTTATTAATTAGTAGTAATTTCAAATGTTCCTAGGCATCAAACAGTTCTGAACAACTCTGCTCAGGACGGTTTAGGAGAGATAGGCCAGGAGGACAGCAGCTAAATGCTGCTGTAAGACAGGCAGCTGCTGAAACAACAGATGAGGTGGAAAGAGACTAGTTCTCTCAGTTCTCTCTTCTCTTGAAGAACTTACTTTAAGAAATTAAGATTGAACTGAATAACTTCAAATGCTTTTTGTAGCTTTAAAATGGTCTCAGCAGGTGACTCTGAAGAAGAACAGATAAGGATACAGGTGTAAATTTAATATGGCAGCTCAAAAAGTGTGTTTGAACACCACCCGTTCCATACACCCCAATGACTGACTCCACCGACCACCACAACACCATGACACTCTATTCCTTCCCTGGTGACAGGGAGCACCACAAATTGCTATTTGGTCTGTGGGAAACACTGCATTTGTTGGCTTTGTCTCTCATTCAGTATACTATTATTAAAATTCCATGTATTACTACCTTAATAGCACATTTATTTTGACAAGATAACAGTGTCTCAAACATTTACAACCCAGATTGTGGCACTGTAAGTTGCTGTTAAGAACTCTTCATGGCTCTCACTACATATTAGTCTACTGACAAGAATTTAACTCACATGAAATACTAAGCCAGTGTATGATCAAACTGTTCTGCTGTCAGTGGAAGATTTTGATGTTGGAGGTAGATCAAGAGATGCTTATCTCCAGAAGGCAGAATATTGGTTGGTTATCCCCCCGCTTCTGCCACATCACCATGTGGTGCCACATTAAGGCAGAGAAGTGTGCTATGATTTATAAAAATATATAGTGGGTACTCATTATGCACTGGATGTCACTATTCCTGTCAGTATGAAAGTGCTTATGCACTCAAAATATCAAGTGTAGAACAAAAGTATTTGATTTGACACACAGCATAAGTTCAGAATTTCAACATACTGATATAAAGCACTCACTGATCACAATAGACGTTAGACGGAAGACAGAGCATATTCTAAGAGGCTGTTTAATTGTTGGACTTTTCTACTAACTTTTGTGCCAACATATCTGGCAGATGTTGAGATTCTTTACTGAACAGAAGAAAACTGAGCTGGTGATATGATGTCAAGTAGACAGACTGGATTTACTGTGAAGGATTTGCACTTTACCTTTTATTGCGTGTACTATTGTAAACTGCCAAGGGACATTCAGATGCAAATTAGCGGCTAAGCTAACTCTGTAGCACTTTACATAATGTACTTATGTTCATTAATATGCAATTCTCCCTCTTTTAAATGAAATACATTCAAAATCATTATACTGTGTTAGAGATAATTATTCACATTCAGTTTTTGTTTATTTTTCCTTATCAATATGAATAGTGTTGAATACAAATTTTTAATTGTTAAAAATTATATCAACTTTCTCATCTATGGACCTTGACGTCCATGGATAGGTTCTGCCTGGATCTCATTTGAGGATACTAGAATTGCCACTCAGAGATGTTGTTTGGAGCCATTTCCCCCCCACCCTCACAGATTTTCCTTTAAAGGATGCTCCACAGGGCCTCAATAGGGTTGAGTTCAGGTGATGATGTTGCCCACACCATAGGTTTTTCTCTTTCATACCCATAGCAGCCAAAGATTCAATGGTATGTTTTTGCAGCATAGGATGGAGCATTGTCTTTACTACAGGAGGTATGGTTCTTCCCTTGATCCAATGGCAGGAAATGCTCAGGAACTGTACATATTTTGCAGAGGTCATTGTTTACCAGCTGCTTCAAATACCTGCTTGCTCCTCACCAGTGGCTTTTAAACAGTTGCTCTTTTAATACAATAAATTTACCTAAGAGAGAATTTTCTTAATATGCTTTTATATGAACAAACTTATTTGTTCTCTGAATCACACACTATTTTTTGTAACGGTAGGATGATTTTTGCTTAAGTTTTCATGAAATGTTCAATTTTTTCATTCCTTTCACAAGGAGTTGCACTATTTCACAGTCTTGCTGAAAGATTGTTCTTTTCCCCCATACGGCATGGAAACTGTGCCCTACTGCTTAATGTGGAACAACCTCCTTAAGTAGTTTCCCTTTAATTAAGCTCACCTGGAACACTAATTATCAAACCTGTCTGGAGAAATAACACAAGCTAAATTATCCACAGAAAAAGTCAAATCTAAATGTTCCATGAACTGGAATCCTACATGAAGAATAAGTTGGAACATGATGTGTTCATAAACATAAACATAAACCATAAACATCTGTTCCCAAATATTCATTGTGCAGTCATAGTTTTTTCAGAATCAAAATTTTTTAAATACAAAAAAAAAAAAAAACTTTTAACCACACAAAAGAGCATCAATCTCTGGGAGCATGTTTCCCCTTTCTTGTGGATTTGTGGGTGCATCATCACATATATAAAATGTCTACTGTATTGTGTAGAAAAGAGCCCATGGAAACACTGAAATAAAGGTCAGGTTGTTTTCACTAACTAAATCAAAGAACAAGAATTTCTGGTACTGGAGATTTTACTACAGAGAAAGAGCTAAACTTTATAAACATCCAAGGATTTAATAGCCCAACACAATGGCTGTGACTCGCAACTCTCACTGCAAGTGGAAATTCTGTTTAGTTTGTTCTCTATCACTAACATCACACTCTCTGCTGACACAGATTACTGCATGCAACAAGTTCAGGCCCATTCTCAAAGAGATGCATAAAGGCTTGTGGGCAAATGTGAAGTCAGCCAAGAGCAACCACAGACATTATCAGATTATGTAAGTGTGGATTTATTCCTTTGTTGAGTCTTCTTTGATGCACCAACCAGTCTGTCTCTAACTGGCAATACTCTAGGTTATCATTTTGTTCTGTCTGAATGAACCATTGAAATATACATTTACAAACACAGTCCACAAAATAGAGTTTATAGTCAGCGTTGCTCCTGGCATTGTGATTAAGATGTTCTGCTTAGAAGAAAATCTGCACTAGTGCCAAAGCTGTCCTCTGTCTCTTCTCTGTCTCTCTGGGTTTACCCTGTCAGTTTGTGTCTCTAGTTGGAATTTGTTCTTAGGAGCTAAACTAAATTATTATAAATCATTACATATGGCTAAACTCAAGGTTTTGGCACAAATAGACAGTTCAGCTTTTACAAATGCAAAAATAAGTCAGTTACCTTTCAACTGGTGATTGAAACTTGAGGTTCTCATAGACATTGGGACATGCATTTTTAATCTATCTTTTTTAAAACATTTTTATTGGCTCATTAGACTACTTTTACGAAGTTTATATTTGTTTTATTAAATATACTATTTCCTTATTTGTTGTAAAAATTATTTAAAGTTTATGTTTTTAATTAGATTTGAAGGATGTGGTGTACGCATACATACCATTAGGATCGTGTCCAGGTGAACCGGGTCCAGCACGCTCCCTTTTCGGGAGGTGACGATCACGCGCCCATAGCGGCCCGCCGTCTGCAGGTCGGAGTAGAGAGCGTGCTTGGAGCGGTTCACGGGAAACAGGCTGTCCACCAAGTTGCCCTCTATCTTGGCCAGGCTGTGCTTGGGCGCAAGCAGGCTCTCCACGTCCTCTTCCACGCGGTACCGGCTGAAGCTGGCCCCCAGCAGGATGGACAGCAGCATGGGCACCGAAGCGAAGAACACCGGGTGGCTGGCCACGAAGCGGCCAAGCGAGTGGAAAGAGGTCCTCAGGCCCGCGTGCAACACCTGGCGAAGCATCCTAGCGCGCGGCCGCGGCTCGAGCCTTTCCCACCGACCGGAAAGCCCCGGAGCACTGCCGAGCATCAGTAGCGGCCGGACGCATCGGTTGACTCCGGTGCTCTCATTCTAGAGTCAGGGCGGTGACACCGGGTGGAGGGAGGATTTATCCACCAGCTGGGGAGATTTCAACCCTCCTCCGGTCACAGGGGCGCCCTTTCCTCCGAGGTTTTTTCATCCGTTAATGACTAAAAGCTGCTAGATGGTCCAGCATTTATTTGTCAGCTCTGCGGTTAGAAAGAAAACTGATTTTATAGCCACAACATTGATATGTAGGCTATAGTGTCTTCTGCATGCTGCGTGGCTCTGTGCGCAACAGAAAAATCGCAGAGCAGAAGTATTCACATGGTCAGACTTGTTAAGCGTCTTCCAAAAACTAACAATCCCAGTAGGTTTTTTGCGCTTGGTCAAGGTGCAGGCTTCATACCTACAGCGGACAGCGGGGACTGACCAGGTGATGACGGAGATCATCTAAAAGCCTCTTCCAGACCAAGGTGTTTGTCCTTCTCCACCCTGCATCACCAAGTCACCACATAACATGGGCAGGCGAGGTGAGAGGGGGATTGTGAGTGTGGATAGGTGGGAGTCACAGGATGAGTGACGCGGTGTGGACACACTGGGGATGCCGGTCGAGCAGCTTGTCAAATCAGCCTTAACTGGAATTCCTCTGCGGCAGAAAGCTTTCTGGCGTCCGTCCTTTTTGCCCCTCATCGCCCCGGTGGTTTGCATCCGCAAATAATTACGGGTTTTCAAACCGGGGACCGTTTCACTCTGCCTCTCTTTTTCTTTTTCTGCCCCGCCTATCGCTTTTCCGATGCAGAGAAAGCCAGCGTGTGTTTGAAAATCATGTCTAAAAAATAAACGATTTAGAAACGTAAGGTGACATTAATGTTAACTAATCTGTTTCTCTGTGAATTTATACGTTTTCCCCTCAGAAGTAGGCCCACTGTTTGCGCATTTTGCATGTGCTTGGCGCAACTTTATCAATTTTGCGCACACGTTACAAGCTTTGCTGCAGATGCATCTCTTGCGCTTGTGTCGGTCGTTGCCAGGGATACCAGTCAAATTACTCCTCTTTTTTTCATTTTTTAACAAGTCCTCGTTTCTATGGCAATGGTGATGCCACACATCCCCTTAAAACACAAAAGGGCACTCTCACACCACACACACATAAACACACCTGCTGACTCCCAATCTGCTTATGGTGTGAAGCTGCCTGATACATGACATTTATAAAGAAAAGCGACAGAGAGTAGAGAGACAGGAGATGTGGAGATGATAATGAGTTTCTGACAAACTGAGATCACACTCATTTTGTCTGTCTGATTGTTCACCTGTCTACTTTTGTAGTGTGTACCTCACGGGGCACTATCAGAATCAGAATGCTTTATTAATCCCGGAGGAAATTGTGTACGACTGAAAAGGCTGCATGCCTGTTAACACATGCGTAATGTAATTTAATGGTCCTCTCATTGCTTAGATATAGATTAAAAATACTAAGATGCATAATTCTTCATATTTGCATTTACTTTAATGACTTGTTCCAGAAGTGAATGCAGTTTCAAGACTGTGCAGAGCAGTTTTGTGAATTTACATCCCGTACTGGCCACATATGCACCTAATAATCAGAATAATTCATTTCTAAGGACTGTATTTCTAAGTCATGCTAACCTGATAAAAGCATAGTGGAGAAAAATTGCTTTAGCATCATGTGTCAGCAACTAGCCCAGTGTTATCAGAAAATCTAATAACAGTTTTGGCCATATTTACAGCGTTTTTGTGCCACAGCCCATGGTTCTAAGTAGTGAGATGGCAGTGGTTGTTGTGGTTTACCATGCAGGGTTTAAATTATGTTGATTTTTATACCTAACTAACCAGCCTCTTTATTAGGTACACATGTTTGATTGCTTGTTAACACAAACAGCTAATCAGCCCGTCACTTGGCAGCAAATTAATGAGTTTGTACATGTAGACATGGTCAAGAGAGTTTGGTGAAGTTTAAAGTGAGCATCAAAATGAAGGGAAAAAGAGGGATTTAAGTGACTTTAAATGTGGCATGGCTGTTGGTTCCAGACAAGCTGATCTGAATATTTCAGAAACTGCTGATCGACTGGGATTTTCACACACACACACATCTCTACAGAGAATGGATTTTTTCTCTTTTTCTGAACAGTGACTGGCAGTTTTCTGGACCAAAGTGCCTTGTTGCTATCAGTGGTTAGAGGAGAGTGGGAAGACTGGTTGAGATGTTAGAAAGTCAATGGGAACTCAGATAACCAGTTCCAACCAATGTATACCAGCTCTGAACACACATCCCAACCAAACTCAAAGCAGATGGGCTACAGCAGTAGAACCGCATGGGGTAAAAATACTGCCAGCTAGGAATTGGAAACTGAGGCTATTGTTTGCACAGAGTCATCAAAACTGGACGACTGAAGATGGAAAAATGTTGCTTGTTTTGGTGAGTCTCCATTTCAGCTGCAACATTCATATGGTAGGGTGAGAATTTGATGGGAACAAGATGAAAGTATGGATCCATCCTGTGTTGTATCAATGGCTCAGGCTGCTGGTAGTAGTGTAATGGCATAAGGGTTTCACAGGATACTAATCTGTGTCATGAAAAGATGATTAGGCAGGTAATAATGTTCTCTTTTCATGAGAACATGTCCATTTTAACTCCTGATCCTAACCATTTTCTGGTGAGAGTACAGTAGAAAATGTGGAATTGCAGTCCAGTAGCTATGCAAATAAGTGTCGCATAATCCAGCTACTTGAAATCAAATGTGTGAGGGTCTATTGAATAGTGCTTTCCCCTTCCTTCTCCTTCCCCTCTTGCATTCTCAAACATTCATGAAACATGAAATAAATGTCCATGAAGGTGTAAAAGGAAGATGTTAATCTGCTGAATAATCAGAACTTTGTGTAAGGAAAACAGAACAATTTCAAGCTTTGCCAAATGCAATTCATTAATGATATATGAAAAGTACCCAAAGTGTGATGATGTTTACACACAATGCCTCGAAATCATTTTGAATAACGAGGCAACAAAGCTTGCAATCTCATTTTTTGTTCTACAGAGTTGCAGAAACATGTCTGAAATTATTTATTTAACATTAACCTTTGCAAAGGAGAAAGACTGGACGGATCTTTTGTATAATTAAAACTTAAAAAGTCTGTTTTGCATCAATAATTGGGGCACTTACACTTTGAGAACTGTGGATTTTTCAGTAACAACGAAAGGTTATGTTTTCATCTAAAAAGACAACTCTCTTTTTTTGTCTTTTGTTTTTCCAGGAAGTGGGGCATCCGGACCTTGCTAATTTCCTTGTTTAGATGAGGGAGAAAATCTGGTTATCTGCCAGTCAGTGCAGATGCATCTTTCAGATACACAGATAATCAGTTCTTGTAATTGATTTATTCAAGATTATGTGATTAACCTGCATAGTATCATAAAGTAAACATCTTCTCCTTCTTCCAGCTCTGCAACCAAGGTTTGTCTTTCTAGTAATATGCTCAACATGACCTTTTTGTGTTTGATTGATTGCTTTTCTAATCTAACTGGAATTAAGTCAACCCCAAAACTTGAGGACAGACCTCATTCCTGGTGGCTGTCAAGGAGCTATATAATTAAACTGTATCATGATACTGTGGGTGACTTTGTAAAATCAAGACATGCATACAGAAGCTCATCCTTCTAATGGATATATTATAAATATATTTAATAAATGTTCATCTACTGTCATTAAAGTCACAAAAAATAAATAAATAAATAAAATATGCTAGTCCAAATTTGCATGCATCTGCAAGTTAGTCATCCTGCTAAAAGGACAGACACCACATGAATACCATTTCCTAAAAAAAATTCAATAAAAACTGAAAAACACAAGGAAACAACATTTGCGTGCATGTTTCTAATCCATTACTCAATTAAGCCTCAATTAGCCTTTAATCCCCATTACCAGTCCAGCGAGACACAAGCAGTGAAGGAATGACTGAGTAAGTGTCTCCCAGGGGAAGAAGGAAGAGCAGAAGAGAAAATGAAAGACTGCAGAGATGTGAGAGGGCTTGGGGCAGTTTCTCATCACAAAAGTACTAATTAGTGTCACAAAAATGATTAATAGAAATCAGAAAGGTGTGTGTGTGTGTGTGTGTGGCTGGAAAAAGGGAGGTGAAGAGAATGAATGCAGTGCTTTAAAACGGGGCCATTTTTGCTTCCTTGCTGGCTATTTTAGGGAAGTAGGGAGAGTACTCCAGGGGTTGGAAACTGCAACCAAATAAACACACTTAAAGACACACACACAAGATGGACGGATGAACAGGAAAGTACAGTGAGTAATGAGAAGAGGAGCTTTTAAGATTTTACTGTCGACAGGCTGTCATTTCATGTGTGTCCATATTTGGGTTGCATATTTGTTTGACCTCATGTTTGTCCATTATTAAAGAGAGCTATATGGACAAGAGCAGATATCCACGAGGCTTCTCTGAACCAGCCCATCATTCCTTCTCTTCTTCCTCTCCCATCCCCCCATCCATCTGTTTTGGTTGAAGCCATCCATTAATAAAGAGCCCATCTTTTCATTTTCTATTTCCCCCTTCTGTATTATTTATTTACCCATCTATCACCAGTTTTGGAAGCAAGACATGGACAAAGTAGATCCACCTTCCTCTGATGACTGAGAAAAACTTTTTACGAGGAACTTACTTTTAACGCTGCCAGAGCATAAAAAAGAAATGTAGTTTGCCATAGTTTATAACTGTATTTATTAAATGTTTTTTAACACCCATAATAATATAAATCACCTAAATTTACTGACAGTGGCTTTTTAAGGCTGCTGGCTCAGTTAAAAAACTACATAATCAGAGGAGTTTTCACACACAAATCAAGGAATTATGATTTAAAAACTTGTGCAGCTGTTGTTTTTTGTTAAATACTTTATCTGTAATTAATTTTCATTACATGTCAAACTGAAACATTTAACCTAAATGTCCCAGATATGATTGCATGGAGGGCATGATTGACCTTATTCATAGTTAACCTTTAATATTCATCCTTGAGTCTTGAAAGCAGTGTTTTTTCAGGGCTCTCTGAGGGAATATCAGTGCATTCCTGTAAGCCAAGATTCATCTGAAAGACACTGATTTTAATAACCGACAATTCACAATAGAATATAAAACACAAATCTTGGTATAAATTATCCAGTGTTGGTAAAGAAAGTGTTATAAACTTATAGAAAGGCTGTTAATATTTAATTTATATATTTATATACTATATATACATATAAATACACCTACTTCTGCCTCCATGTATTCAGTGTTCTGTCAAAATATTATCTATTTGGTCATTTTCTAAATGTAATTTGGACATTAACTCAGACAGGATGCTGCAATCAGACATGATGGAAGAGGGAGGTCCTCAGCAGGGGCCTGACAGTAGAAATACTGTATAGCCATCTTCAAGGCCTTTCAGAGACTGAAAGATTCAATTACAGTTACAGACCAGAAACAGAAACGACAGATGCAGACGGATGTAGATAAAATGCTGCTCTCTCGAGCTCTCCTTCACAATCTCAGGAGACGCAGCCAGAAACAGATCAAACCGAGGCAGCTGGGTGACATAAGTCTGATAAAAATACTGGGAAAGGCCCAATGACTTCAGCAGTGCCTTGGGGAAACATTATTAGCTGAAAGGTCAGGGAATGATATCTGAGGAGAGCTATTTTCACCTCTCAGAAAGCTAAATTTAACCTAGACAGCACCTCAACAAAGAGCCTTAGGTGTGCTTCACTCACCATTTAACTTTGGACAAAAACAGAACTGCGTAAGTAGAAAAATACCTTCTTACACAGCAGGCTAAACACTAATTGGTGTTTAAATAGTACATCTATCATTTCCTTATCATAAGAGTTTGGAGGACACCAGTTGTGTCTTTTCTTGTCAAATCAAACTGTAATTGTCCCTCTGGCAATAGAACTAACTGCAAGAGTTTGAAGAACTTGTGTTTAAAACTACTGTTAAGAGGCTCATTGCTCAGAGCTGCAAACACGAAATTAAACAA
Source organism: Melanotaenia boesemani (assembly GCF_017639745.1). Classification (NCBI taxonomy): domain Eukaryota; kingdom Metazoa; phylum Chordata; class Actinopteri; order Atheriniformes; family Melanotaeniidae; genus Melanotaenia; species Melanotaenia boesemani. The sequence goes on along the minus strand of NC_055699.1, from coordinate 3,913,121 downwards.
ATCAACTTTTCACGTCATTTCCACACATTAAAGACTGGATTTCATTTGGAAATACATTTTTGACCAAATACGTAAAATGAAATGTATGCAGGACTCAACACAGAGGTTTAGTATTTCTCCTAAGTATATATAAAAATGTTAATGTTTTTGTTTTAAAACACCACACATTTCCTCTAGGTTTTATTTTTCACTAATTCCTTGACTCTCTGTGACCTGATTTACTCATGCTGTGGTTGTGTTTAGTAAGTTAAAGATCCAGGTGACAAATCAGCCGTTTAATCACCTTAGAGGTCATTTTTACAGCCGCCATTAAAGTAGATTTACCACAATTCAATGACGTAATGGCACAAAGGCAGGCACTGTCTCATTATTAATGGTTTTGCAAGCACAGGTCACTGCACTGACAGATTTTCATAGACGTTTGCAGTTAGCAGGGGTGTCTCCTTAGTTTTGTTGGTTTAAATTTGAAAGATTTGAGGCATATTGATCTAATGTAACAATCCTGCAGTGACATGACACTGCAATGTAAAATCCTGCATGGAAAACATAGCTTTTATTATTTTCAAAAATGTTAATATTTGTAAATAGTCTTTTAGTTCATCCCTTTCTCCGTGCTGTTACTTGCACATTGAAAAATAGTCATTTAATATTAGACAATAGGCATCATGACTTCTATCAGTGGAGTTTTGTTGTACCCTGATGTTTATATTTACAGCATTTTTCAGGGACCATGCACAAAGAAACATTAATTTCAGAGGAGAAAAGATGCATTGTACCAGAAGTAGCCATCAGCTCATTTCTGTCTGTGGTCCCAGGGCAGTTAAACAGATACATACACTTAAATTACAAGAGTACAAACACAATTAACAAGCAACATCCCATTTCATTAAGACCAAAAACAATAAAAAAGATCACAAACCTACTCCTTCCATTTCCTATCTCATAGATTTATTAACAGTTTTTAAATTCTATTGATTAATGTGTGATTGCAAACTTCACAAGAGCGATTGTAAGAACTAAAGCCATCATTCCCAGCTGTCACCGACTGCTGCTTAGTCCAGAACTCCTTGCTTCAGTTTTCATGGGACCCCCTTTGATGTTAGCACTGGTAACTGATGCACCAGCTGCACCAAAGGTAGATGGCAGAAGAAAAATATAATTCTAAATGAGTAACATATTTCCAAAGCAGGTCACTTGTTTGAGTCCAACCTTGACCATATTTGTGTTAGCTTCCTTTCTTTTTCTGTCTTTATTATGACAGCCTTCACTCTAATACTGTAAATCACACAGTGAAAAAAACTCTTTTAAATCAGGACTTTGTTTTACTTTTTATATTACAGGACTACTTCAGTTGTAATAATCAGTTAATTATTTCCTAAAATTTGCATCCTCTCTTTTAAAACAACTTCCCACCAAACTTTGCTTTTCCTGCTCTGTGCCCCTGCCTGGCCCCTCCATCAAAAAACGTCTAGCCCCACCCCTGCACTAGAGAAGTTGGTCAACCTTAAAACTATGTGTTTGACTCATTTTAAAGTACACCGGTTTTTGTTCTCGCTCTCTGAACTGCCCTTTACTCAGTTTGTGCTAATTTCACACCAAGACTTAGATGTTTACATCTTTTCCAAACGTTCTCTGCTTATTTGTAACACATGAGATTGTAATGTATAAAATGTGAATTACATTACACATGTATTGATTTCACAAACCTCCAAATGCTTAGAAAATGTAAATAAATGAAAAGCAAACTACTGTGATAAGGACGGTTTTGTTTCTGTGTGTTTGTTCCTGATATTATATTACAGCCTTAAGTCCTGTCACATTACACTGTTGTCAGGCTTTTGCCAGTGTTTTCAACATGTCAGCCAATTTGCACGCATGGCTGTCCATTGGCTGCAGTTTGATTTGACAACACACACACAACTCCATGGGGTGCCAAAGAGCAAATAAACTACCAAATCCAAGAGGGGTTTTAAGGTTTAAGGCTTATGAGAATAAACACTTAATTATGGAAAGTTTCCGAAACATTTTTTGCATTGCCATGGAAACACTTTCCATGACTTAAACCTGGCATGTCTTAAAATGATGCTTTGGGGCACACCATGCATTGAAAACTGATATAGCAAGCTCTGGACCGAACACAAGCATGTAATGACACTCATTCATATTTCCAATGGTTCTCTCAGCCAGAATTTCTCCTGATCCAAGTCCTTTTATGCTTAGCAGGTTAAAATTTTAGGACAGTGTGCATTTATATTTCTTTCCCTGTCATAACCCATGTAGATTCTTCTTGCTAAATCCACCAAGCGCGGCTTGTCTCGTCTCCTTTAATGCAACTGCTGAGTAGTGTTTTTTTGTGTTGGGTTCATTTACCAAATTACTTTTAATATACAATCTATCCATCAAAGATTATAAATAATTTCATCCATCATATAATTACAAGTTACAGTTTGTTGTGGGGAGATTAGAGTATCCAGTTACATTATGAGGAAGAAAAAACTGAGCAGCAGTTGTTCATCCATTTTGTTATCAGCAATCGAAACTGCCACCATTGATTAATGTAAAAGTCTATGAATGGTTGCCACAGGCCTGATGCTGCTCACATATCAAGTAAATCAGATCTCTGCTCATTATCATCCATCTCCCTCCCTCCACCTCTTGATCAACCTAACATCCCACCAACACATGCTCACACCACAACAGTAGAAGCATGGGACTGTTTTTTTAATTGCTATGAATTGATGAGACAGCCGCTGGTGTTGCCACAGATACAAGTCATTAATGTTACCCCCTGCTGGATACTGTAAGACCAACTGAGAGCCACACAAACACAGTAAACACACACAGCATCCAGTTCAAGAGTCTCCTGTAACAGAATAGTTGCCATGGGAACTGCTGATATAAATGAATGAGATGTGATGTGTGGTGCTGTCTGAGTGTAATAGCAGGTCCAGAGGAAAATGAATAAATGGACATGGCGTTGTTGGCCATCCATCAGCTATCTCCATACACCATCTGTCACCTTGATCTGACTCACACACACTTTTCAGTTCAGCTTATCAATCAGAGGAAACTTGGCAAATACACAGCATGTCTTAGAGTTTTAATATAAGTCAACAGAAAATAAAAACAGAACAGATCACGCATGTAAACATACAGAATTAAAAAGCAGAATTCTTCAGCACATTACAAAAATATCATATTTATGGAAAATAAATAAAAATATATAAATGTAAATAAAGATGCCACATAATATGAAATGCTTTAAACTAGCACAGTAGAGCCAATGATGTTTAAAATTTAGAAAATTTTACATAATTTTGACTTTTTGGGGCAATGATAATGCAATAAATCTATTTAAAAAAAAAATAAAACAGAAAATTAAAGTTTGGTTTTAACTAATAAATCTCTTGTATTTGGGGTTTTGAACAGTTTCTTACATAAAACAGGACGTTAGATTTCCACACTGGATTCTGGGAAATGATTACAGATTACAGATGGCTGATTAAATTTGATATTTCTCCAGATTTTATCCTCTCTTCAGTGGGTAATGACCACTCACAATAAATTTATCCGGGAGACCTTCCATGATGCACTGAGCAGCGTTTTTCACCGTCCTCTCTTTACATGCCATAGCTTTTGTATTTTGTATTTCTCTTCAGCTTCTTTTTAGCAGCAGTTAACCGTGGCCTGGTTGTGTTTGTTTTAATCTTTGTCCTGTCTTCTCAACCTACGCCATCCCTCCTGAGTCTGGTTTTGTTGTTGGTCTGATGCTGTTAAGAGACACTTCTGATTGGTTCCATCACCCACCACCTCGCGCAAGCTCTGAGCATTGGATTTAATTAAACTTTGATATAACTCATTGGTTTCCTTAGCTGGACAATTTGTAATGAATTTAGCATGATATGAATTGGACTAAACTGGATTACACATAATTGGATCACTTGAAATTGGAATGAATTGGATTGTGTCTAAATGGATTGCACTGAACTTTATTTCTTACAAGAAACAATCACAGCTTTAAAGTTCCAGTGTGCAACATTTAGTATAATCCACTGGCAGAAATGCCATATAATAATAAAAACAGTGAATTTTATCAGTGAATGGTATGGATCACCTTTCTTGCCCTCATGTTGTATCAGCTTGTTTATACAGTAGCTAAGCAGGAAAAAAGGGAAATACTGGATCGGAAGCAGCTCTTTGCTTTACACAATGAACATTTTAAAGTAGGTTGGGAGTATTTAGTCAGCTGCAATTTGTGCTGATAAATGTCACTATATACTACACGACAGACCCAATCAATTCCAGAAAATAACAGTGCATAAATGTTAATAGATTGAGGGTATTATTTAGGATATAGTGGAGCATGATATTGCAAACCCATGACTTGGACTTAATTTATTGCAACCAAGGAAGCTGCAAAATTGAACACTAATTGACTTGTTGGAAAGTAATTCTACTGGGACAACATTTTCTGAAACTGCTTAATTTTAGGGAGAAATAAGTATATAAACTAAATTTTCTGTCTTAAAAAATCTATTTAAGTCTTACATTAACACAAAAAAGTTATAGTCAGTTTAAATAGTTAGGGAGCTCATTGCAAAGTAAACAATATTGCAAAACCCTCTCAGATAAACAGAGGTTCGTATATTTAAGATCAAATATATAAAATGCTATTTGATGACATGGATTGACATTGTAGTGTGGAGCTTTTTGGGCTTAGGTGTAAGCAGGTTCTTATTGCCAGCAATATTCTATTGAATGTTTAATTCACTTTTTATTGCTAATATGTTCAATCAGTATCCTACAATTTTCCTTCTACAGAGTAAAACCAAATATTACCACAGAACAGAAACCAAGTCAGAGCTGAGATTTATCAAAGGAGATTTTGGACTCAAATTAAATGAATTAGAGAATATCAAGACAATTAGCATCCATATATAAAATCCAGTATTTGGTAAAGTTAAATGAAGCTTTTAAATGATTTTAAGAGGTTAGCTTGCTGTCTCAGTTTTGTTTCTCACAATTACGCAAAGAAGAAAAGATAAAATATAGGAATTAAGAAATTAATAAACATTAACTGATTGTTGGTTTACAGTTTTTATAAACATATGTAGAGGTTTACCTGAGGTTTACCTTAAATCATTAACTTAGTCATTTTCTGTGCTAATTGATAAAATACATCTGGAATATATGTAATCACTGAGTAGAAAAACTATATATTCGTACATTTACATTTATGTGTGAATTCTAAAAAAAACAGAAAATTTTTAACTGCTGAATATCTGACCATATTTTAAATTATGTTCTTTCCCACATGGATTCAGTCATAATTTATGTCATTAACTGCAGAAAATACAGTAAATACATGTGTTTAAAGAAAGCTGGTTATTTTTAAGCCAATGAGAAATGGCTTCAGTCCAAAAATGGTCCATTCCATTCAATACTCAAGCATGTTAAATCTAAGAATGTGAGTATTTTACAGAAGGAACAGTTTATTTTTGCTCCCTCATCATGTAAACTATGTTGGCAGTGTCCAGCATTATCAGCCTTTTCAGCCGACGCCCTGCTGACAGCTCATGTTTAGTTCAGTGTAACGCTGGGATCACCACACGCGGCAGGACTGCGCTCCTCGGTTCATAACTGATGAATCAGGACAGCTGAACGCTTTCTGGAACTCCTCATAGTTGCTCATCGCTCCAATAACTCTGCAGGGATACAGTCATGATAAAGGTCAGCTTGGTGATGTGTCCTGTGTGTGTGTGTGTTTGTGTGTGTGTTTGTGTGTGTATGTCCTCACCTGTACTTTGGTGGACTGTGGGCTCCGTTCTGGATCTGCTCCCTGGCTGCTTCTGGTCTGTATGAGTTACATCGCACCTGCATGGAACAAACATGCAATATTGAATACTGTCTGCTTGACTCTTAAAGATTATCAATACTTCCTGATGTACAGTATACTGTTGCAAAGCACATCCTATTACGCACTATAAGCATCTGAACAAGAACACAGCAGACGACCTGCTCGTTTTTCTTTTTTTTAACAGTATGTGGCTGATCAACATAAAAAAAGCCTAGAATTTCTTCACTAGAAAAGAAAAACTATCCAATAGAGACACAATCACAAATTTGATGCTACGAGCTGACATCTGCACAAGAATTGTAATATACTAATCTAATACTGATCCATCGGCATATAATTCACAGATTATATCCTAATTATATCCTAATGTATTTGTATTTGTAATGTATTAATTTTTATTTTAAATAAATTAATAACTCCTCATGGAAATAACAACTTGGAGGGTTCCCATTAACATAGCTGCACTGGGCATCATGGCTTATAACTTTCAGAATGGAAGATAAAATTTAGAATAAGAATGTCTTTGCTGTCATTGCATTAAAACATTATACAACTAAACCTTTACAAGGTGCTCTGAGAATGCAGAAGATACACGTAGGCATCCTTGAAATTTAATCAAAAGAAGGGAGTCATTCAAATAATTCATGTTATCAGAGTTGTCTTTCTGCAAGATTTGATGATGTGGCATCCAAGAAACTTAGGAGTTAGGGATCTTTGACAATAAGAAACATCTAATGGCTTGTTGCCATGGCAAGTGTACATCAGACAGCAAATCATTGGAACATCTTCTTTGTACATTTCTAACAAATTTAAAGTAGTCCTACATCATCCTTTAATGCAAATTATTAGATTGTATCAGCATTTAAATTATCAGAACATCTTCCCAGTGTAACTTTTGAGCTAAGAAATAACTGTTTCCTGTGATACTAGAGGTTTTATATCCAGTAATGTGAACAGAGCAGAAAGATGTTAGCCTTGGACTTCTCACATCAGTATTAGTGATGTGTATCTGCAAGACAACCTTCTGGCTGACCTAACCACCTCGCATTGTGCCATTTTAATAATCCATGTACACCAGCTTGCTGCATGTATGAAGCCATAGATATGATTATACCATCTTTGCTAACATCTATGATGGTAAAGGATGACATCACAGGCCTGCCATGCCTGCACACAGTAGAGCAGCAAGTGCAAAAACCACATCAATTTTCAAATTTCAATAACATTTACTAAATAAGTTAAAAGTTGACGTGATCAGTTGCAGTTGTAATTCTCACTCTCCAGCACATATTTTACTGAATTATACTAATACATTTTTTAATTTGCATCCTACATTTTACTTTATACAATCTTTTTTCTTTTTCCAGAAATAACCTCAGCTTGCTTAGCAGCAGATATAGCTGCTCGTCTGTATTTGTATGTGTGTTCTTACATGTGCATAGCTGAGGAAGAAGAGTTGATTGTTGTTTAGTTCAACTCCTGGCAACAGGGGCTCCTCCACACCTCCTCTGCTCTCATCCACCCACCGCCTGTACGCCTACATGCAAACAGAAAAAGAACCATTTTTCTTATCTTGACTTCTTAATGGCTGCAACTAATGTGATTCATCCTGAAATACTGACCACACTGCAATGAGTTTTTGTAAACAAACAAGGTTAAAATGTCTTCCCTTTCAAAGAGTCATTTGACAGATATTTTCTTGAATCACAAGTCATACCCTGAATGCTTCTCTTATCCCCCCATTGTCTGCAATGTTTTCCGCCAGAGTCCTCTTACCGCGCACCTACAGAACAAAACAAGCACAAATCATATGTGTTCCTGTACAATCTTTACAGAAAATGACACAGTTTCTGCTGGAAATGTGTAGTCACAGGTTTTCAGCTACTTGTGACACTATGATTTTCCATACAATCATTTTTCTTTGGTAAATACTTATCTTAACTTATCTTAAATGGACCATGACCATAAACAGTTGTCTTACATTTAGGCCTGCCGCGTCCCAGTAGTAGTCATTATACTGGTCAATCATACACTGAGTCTTCTCATTGAAGGCAGTTACAGATGAGTTGCTCCACCACTGGTCAAGATTTCCATTTTTGTCATATTTGCGACCTATTAAAAAAAAAAAAAAAACAAAAAAAAAAAACAGATTTTTTAGTGTGTTAATATTTTATTTTTTTCCCCCCATAAAGATTCATTTGTATTGAGGACTGTCTATTTATTTTTACCATTATTGTCAAAGCCATGTGTTAATTCATGTCCAACTATCACACCAATGGCACCGTAGCTTAAAGATCTGAAAATCAAAGAGAAGGAAAGGACATAAACCACAAAGATACTATGTGTGTGTGTCCATTTTCAATACTCACTTTCTGTAACGCAGGATTGAAGCTAGCATACATACATAAATAAAAAATAAATAAATAATATATATATATATATATATATATATTAAAATATATATATTAAAAGCACTAACAACTAGCAAGATGTTATGCTAACTTGAAGACTTTACTCCTTCAGTAACTCTTAATCAGATCATATGAAGACCAGTGATGAGAACAACAAACTCTCAGGTTTTGCATCAGGACTCTTGGGATTTTTTTCTTTGTCTTTTTCCTTTGTTCATCTAAAACTGACGTTTTAAATGTCCAGTTTTAGATACTCTTCACTTGTTGCTGATAGCTCTTTAGTCTTTTATATTTCACTTGTCCAGTTTCCTCGTGACTTTTTAAAGACTCCCTGCACACCCATATTAAGATGCGGCAAGTTTTCTGTCAATAACTCGTAGCTCCAATACTTTAAGTAAAGTCTAAAAGACCTACACACCCTAAACATGGAGAAATATTACTTGTATACACAGTATATTCTAATGCGTTGTTTTTCATAAAATATTTATTTAAAACTTCCTTTATTAAACCTAAAAGAAACTTAATCCTAAAAGAAATAAATAAAGCTGGCCAGTAAAGCAATGGTGAAGCCACATTAATCTAGTGCTGGTACACTTTTCATTTTCTCATGTATTTTACTTTCAGGTTCTGTGGAGCACAAAGCATGAAATTCTGCTCTCTGGACAGGTTGTGATTTCTATTTAAGGGCTCATGCCAGAAAAATCCTGCAATTACTGCTACTGAATAAAGCAAGAAGAAGTGTTTCTTTGGTCTGCTAGCAGAGCATGTCAAATTAATTTAATCTCACCTTGGATACTCTTTTCCCCAGAAGAAGGGTTTTTGAAGCTCTCCAGCAGGGAATCCTACAAAAAAAAAATGATAAAAATGATAGTTTAATCATTTTTATGTCTGTGAATCCATTTATTTATAAATTTTTTATGAAAAAAAATAATCCCCCCTCCATGTTGGCTTGAGTGTTAATGAATAAAGTCTAAAAATAGTTGGGAAGCAATAAATATAAAGGAGGATGCTTCTCACAAGGCCCAAATTTCTCTGTTGTTCTAGAAAATTGTGTATTCTTTATTATTTTCAATAATAATATTAAAATATTAATAATATATCCACAGTAATGACTGTGTTTCTCTGAGATTAATCCTCAGTCTTACTGATTTGGTTTGTTGAGGAACTGTAGAACGCGTTCACCGTTGTTGGATTTGTAAACCACCTAGAAAAAAACCCACAAACAATAAAGCATGTCAGCGAGGATGTAAAACACAATAAACTGACACAGTTTTAACAAACACTCACTCTGTTCGAGGGACGCTTTTCCGAAGCCAAGCGATATCTGACTGGGCGATGAACTTCAGAGTCTGCATCACATTACCATAGTAATCCTTCTCATTGAACTGCAACTAAAACAGACACAAACACAAATTTTTAAATTTCTGGAAGTTAAACCAACTTAAAGGGATAGTTGGGTTTATTTTAGTTGTGTTATACAGTCATTTTAAAACTAACAGCACAATGAAGTCAGCAAGAGTTCATACAACCCATCTTCAAAGAAACTAATTTCCAATTTAAAGTATAGCTATTAAGATTTTTAAGTTGCTGTACAAACCTGTTGTAAATCTTCATTGAGGTAGGTGTCATTCAAAATGAACTCGGGGTACCCAACCTTAGCCAGGACTGCATGAGCCTTGAAAGAGACATGGTGGTTTAAACATATCTGCATTACCAAGAAAAGATGTATCAGATTCTGAGGAGCTGATGGTGAATAATGAGTGAGTTTCACAAGAAATCGGGAAAGGAGGGGAACCAGGAACATTAGCTTGAGAACTTTTTCTATCTATCAAGGAAACTGAGAATTTCAGATTCTTGAGGCAGTATAGATTTCAGTGGAAAAAAAGAGGATTTTTTTCATTATGCTTCAGCAGCTGGGATGAAGGAAAATGGAAACAGTAAAAATGAGGTGACTTATCTAAAGCAGCAGTCTGTTCTAACCTTTTCAATGGCTCTTTTCTTAGTCGGTTCATCCATCCAGTTGTTTTCCTTCTCCAGCATATCAATGAACGCCCATCGAATGCCCTTTATCAGCTCCTCCATCTAAGTACAGCACAAGACTATTTCTAAAAAATACATCCACAGTGTATCCCTGGGCTGTCTCTGGGTGATAAGCATTTGTTTTACATACACACAAAAATGAGCAGCTGAACAAATGTTAGGAACGCACGCACCATGTGCTTCTTGTCCTCCTGGAAGTGCGTGTCAACAAAGAGGCGCCCGGTGGCATAAACAATTGAGTTCTCAACGTAGTTGACACACTTATCCCAGCGTGCGGTCAGCGAAGTGGTTCCCGTGGTTACCTGGTTGGGGTGCAAAAGTCAAACAAACAAGGTGACATTTGTCCCTACCTCTGAAAAATCTCTAAATCCCCCTGAAATATCCCTACAATATTCTCTTGTTGGTATTCTTTTGTTTTGAGATTTAAGTGCTGCCAGGTGTGAGCCAATCACTGATTGGTAGACATGCATCAGAATGAGATTCTGGAGCGAGTGGTGATCCAATATCTCCAGAATCTATCGCTTAACTCCATCCTTGAAGATGTCAATTTCTCTCTCCCACAGAGCTATGACGTGTTCTCAAGTTACACAACATTAGCCTAACATGGACTTTAAAAAAGTCATGCAAAGAAAAGGACACAAAAGAGAGCCCTGTAAGCTTTAGAAGCTTTATCATTGTCAGAGCATAAGAACTTTTTAAAGTCCATAACAAGTGATGACAAAAGGTTTTTCTTAAATTTCTGTAGATAATAGGGAAAAAAAAACTGAGGAAAATACCGAATTATTTTGATATTTTTATTTATTTGCTTCACTAAATGAAAATAATTTAAATATAGTAAGCTAAAATATCATGCAATAAGAATCATTATTAGACAAAGAATACAAAATGAAGCACAGCTGAATGTTGTATTAGGCAGGTTTGGAAAACTACTTCTGTTAAATAGAGCCATCTGTTGGTCCTTTCTATAGATGCATGTAGAAAAACTGATAAAGTGTTGGTCATATTTTAGCACATTATTTAAAATTCAGAAAAAATATAAATAAAACAAATCTGGAACAAGAAAGAAATGTATATTAAAAATCTGAATATGTTGTGTGTAATATTGTGAGAATATTCAGGCTAGATTTGTTCTTTCAAACGATGTCCAGACCTGCACTAAACCCCCCAAAACCTACGTCAGCTGGTGTTTGTCATATAATGTTTGCCCAAGTCATGGGGGTGATCTTAATCTTCTTTGTGATATTTAATCAACCTCATATATGCTGTTACCTACCCGAGCATAGTCGAGATATCTGTAGAGGAAACGGCGGCTCAGAGTGGTGATCCTGGAAAAGACAGTCCTCCACTGGACATAGTTAGCCACCGTTCTGGAGATAGAAGGAGACATCCATTAAAATCTGATCTCATTATACATTAAATGCGTATGATGAAAGAGTAGAGCCCTCAAGCTCAATGTAGGCGTGTGTGTATGTGTGTGTGTGTGTATATATATATATAATCTTCCTATTTTTCTGAAAATATGAAGATTATAATCTAAAAATAGTGAGGTTTTGGACTGCTGTAACAAAGCAGGACATTTAAAAATCAAATTAGCAAATCATTTTATTGATGAGATCAACATGATTACTGCTCCATCATAGCAATCATCTGATAGTGTCTGTATACAATAACAGTCCAAAACAGCTTGATTAACCCATTCAGACCTAAATCTAAGATTTAAAACTGCATTCAAAGTCCTGAAGGTTTTAGTGAAATTTTAAACTGTCCACTAAAACCTTTGTTCTTAACATCTGAGGAAAGATATATGGAAATACACTTTTAAAGGTCCCATATTATACATTTTTTCAACGATTTCATATGGGTGTCAGAGGTCCAACATTGTTTTCAAAGTGTATTACAACCCAAATTCAGCCTTGATCCTTGATGAGTGGTGTCTGTCCACGCCCCTCTCTGGGAGAGGTTTGCTGGGACCCACGCTGGGATTTCAGAGGGCAGGTTCAGCTAGCTGGGGGTGGGCCAATGGAGGTTTCCACTACTAGGGGCAGTGGTTATTTCCCCTCATGAGGTCACAAAGTAAATGATCTCAGAGTCACCCGCTGAAAAGTGGAGCAAGCAAGTGAGAGAGGTGAAAGAATTCTCTCATTTTTGGGCCTCAGCAGGCTATGAGGACACGCATGCTGCTAGAAAACCTTTAGAAAGTGAATTTTGCACAATACGGGACCTTTAATAAATAATAGTTTGAGATGATGTTTTGAAAAATGTGGCTAGAGAATGGACTATATCAGCTATGAACGTCTTAAAGTGTCATTACCTCGGATCTGTGGAGTCGATGAGTTTCATGAGGTCTTTAAAGTACTGCGGCGCTCTGACGATGACAGGCTCGGACGAGGAGATGGTTCGAGATGGATCGTCTTTAGTCTCAACCACGGCTTTTACAAAATCCAGCCAGTTGAACTGCAAACACAGAGATTTAACTGACTGGTAACTGCTGACTTTGTTAAATGTAGTTTCAAGAAGTGCATACACTCTCCTTCAGGAATTTCATTTTATTCTCATTTCACTGCATTTTATTCTTGGTTGGCTGCTAAAAAATAAAGGGAGCTAGCAAACAGTAATGAATAGAAATTCATCTTCTTTTTTCTACTCATAGTTTTTCATATCAATGTTTTCTTGTCCACACAATTTCCCTTTTCAATAAAAATGAAGAACATAACATACAAATACAATGGCAATAAAGCACAAAAAACACTTCAACCTTTTCTTTCTTGTCTCTCTCTAGTAAATAATCATATTAATAATAAATGTGCATGTATTTAACTTACCTGTGGTATGGAACGCTGCAGGCGAGACAGGGTGTATCTGTTGTACATGCTCTCGCTGGTGCGGTTTTCGTAGGGAATCAGGATCTGCAGACACAAAGACCAGCGTCACTAAAGAGACTGATTTTAAATTTGTACATAGAATCATTTTCCTCTACCCTGCTGGCAAAAGTCATGAATCATTATCATATTTCACCGCTAATATTGCCATTTTAATTAGGTCAAGAGCCTTTAGAAAGCCATTCAATCATTATTATACATTAACAGGAATTCTATTCGTCTAACTGATGTCCTTACATGAGCTACTTTGGTCTCAAAGGCCAGAGCGTTCTCCATCTGGGTCTGTGCTGCTTTCTGTGTGGCCCCCAGCATAACGGCAACGTCCACCATCAGACTGAGCAAAGCTGCGCGGTACTGGACAGAGTCGCACAGAGAAGACAGATTAAGTTTTTAAAAAAAAAAGAGAAAATGTCATCTATTATTACAAACTGTAAGTTCATGGATGTCAATCAAGCCAGATACATTAGTGCAGCTGCAAATATATCAAATTTTCAGTATTTATAATTAATATTTTACCTGTTTAAAAACAAACATAAAGTGATTAACATCCTAATCTCCATTTGCTTATTACAGTGAAACACTTTTGCATACTCTTTGGTATTTCTGAATACACTGAGTTTGATAAGACACTCCCTCCTGATCTTAACTGGTAATATTTCCTGTGACAAAGGAAGGATGTTACTGCTGCAGGGAGAAGAGCTTTGATATCTCATGTAAGATGAGTTAACGATGAGGCAGAAACTCACCGCCTGAGCAGAGGAAGTGTTGGTGGTGTAGTCTTCCCTGGAGGGCAGAGACAAGGAGGCCTGATCGAGCTACACAAAGACAGACGCCACATGTTAGTGTCTGCTGCTTTCACATTTTTACTATTTTGTGACTTTTACTGCATAAATAAACATTTTTGAAGCTGTCTGCACACATGTCCATGTGTTTGTGTTTTTTAACTACAATGTACTGCATGAAGGATATAGAAAAGCCTTTTCTTACTTTCCAGGGGAATTGCATTTATGGTGGGTTTATGTGTCCAAAAATGAAATAAAATCTCAAACAACCTCTGTAAAATTTTTAGAAGTCAGTCTAATTTACTTTAACAACAGTGACTCATTAATATCTGACCTTGATAATGTAGTGGGAGGAGTTTTTGTCATCGGGGGAGATGTAGAGGCGAATCAGGACACTCTTGCTGTGCTGGTTCCTCATCTCAGCCAGTGTCTTCAGGAGATTCCACTGACTCTGAGACCACTGATAATCCCCACCAAGCCCATCCCCCACTACAGGCCACCGAAACTCAAGCTGTTTGAGGGTTTTCAGCATCGGTCTGGCATCGGCCTCCTCCAGTACAGCTTCAGAAACAAACAGAAGTAACAATATTTTATAAAATCTCATATTGCTGTTGCCTACTTTTGTGATGAGTGCTACTTAGCTTGTTGCCTCTGCAATCGATCAAATCTGCCAAATGGATCAATAGCTAATTCTAAAATTTTTCACACAATAACGTCCTCACAGTAGAAGATGATATAATTATTCCACCATGCAAAGCTGGTTGTTAAACTTACATTCATTCAGACAGGAGCGGTAGAGGATCTTAGCTTTGGTTACAGCCTGGAGTTCATCAGCATCTGAAGGAGCTTCTAATAACTCTGACAAAGAAAAAAACATTTGTAAGTATTCACAGTAACAACAGTTAGCAGTTCACAAGTTTCTTCCTTTTTGTTGTCATCTTTACAAATCTCTGGTTGTAAAATAAAGTTATGTTTCAGATTTTCTTGTGCCAGTGTCTGGCTCAACAAAAGACAAAATCATTTAATGTTATTTGTATGGTATCATGATAATATTCTTAAAAGTGCTCTCAGTGCTGGTTTAGCTTTAATTTAATTTTAATTACAAAAATATTTTAAAATAATGTGTGTGTATGTATTTTCATATAACTAAACAGTTTCTTTTCCTAAAGTTTTACTTTTTCCTGATAAGTTTCTGAGTAACATCATCCCAGGTGTGCCTTCATAACTACAGGATAGAAAACAGTGCTCATCCAGGTTTGTTTGGCAGAGCCAAGCTCCAAATCAGAAAGGACAAGGAGGTCAACACAACCTTTCAGCAAAAAAGGATTGACAGAGACTGATCACAGCCCTTTACTGAGAGTATAAGAGATTTGTAGATCCTGGCCAGTTAAAGGTTGGACTGGGGCCCCACTTGTCCCATTAGCAGCAAAGTCTTTAAAGCAAAACTGATCCTATGGCATAAGACTTCTCTCTTAAAAGTATAAGGAGAACATAAATATATGCATCCAGGATTCCCATGTATGTAGATTTTCTAGGCCTCCCATAGCATACTGTATGTTTATCAGGCCGTAATATTTTATAATAAGTGTTAGACTGTTAGAAATATCTGTTAGAAATGTCTACCCATTCATTGTGACAGGATCTGATCACTTCTCCAAATTTATTATTACAAATCTACTGGTATTGTTCTTACAAATGGTGGCAGTGTGGGATCCAGGCCAGTACAGGGAAATAATGCAGAAACTGACTGGAGCAAGATATACCAGGCACCACTGGATTAACCAAGTGGGGCTGTTCCAGATGATGGTAAACCTGGGTGGAGCTGATGAGAGTCCACCAAGTCCACTGAGCAAACGGACCATGAGGGGAAATGGGAGCAGGAGAGAGCGTGTCCAAAAGCAGCAGTGGAAAAGAATGCAGCACCAGTTCAGCCAGTTCTAACAGGAGGTTCGGTCAGAACATCAGGAACATCAGCTGGTGTTGCAAGGTGCATCAGCTGGTACCAGAATATTCTAAATGCCTACTCCAGACCCACTTGTTTCTCAACCTGTTCAACAAGTTTTGCAGACCTATGGAGTGGATCAGCCAATCAGATTTGTAGGGGGTCACTTGGCTGGAAGCGCCCAAAGATGCAGCCTTATCATGAGGATGAAGATATTGAAGTATTTTATTCGCAGCATTTCATAATTAGAATTGATTAAAATTACATCGATGAGGAATATACTGGGCTGCAGCTTAAGCATACTGCAATTTGCTAAGAGTAGTGAATTTTAGACTCCATGTATAGACAGGCTGATGTAAGGCACACATAGGACTAAGGAATGTCTTTGTCTGAAAGGTATATAATGATGCCTAACACATGTTTTCAGTGGGTTTCAAATTGGCCAGAGACCTCATAGAGCTGCAGATCTGTTTAAGATGTCCCTTTTTGTAATCAACCATAATTTCTTTTATACATCAAGCTGATGTCCTGAGTTCTCCCTTTACCTGAAAGAATTTTTGTTATTTACTACAAAATAGCATGATCCAGAGAAGATCTTCATATGATGAAGTCATCATATCACAGAAACGACTATGAAGACACCAGGACACCAAAAGAAGAAACGATTTTTTATCAAGGACAGTAAACTACAAAATGCCATCACAAACTATTTTTCAACATCATCTGCTTCCACAAAATAAACAACACAATGGCGTCACAACCCAGAAAGATGGTCACAACAATATCAAACATTATTTAAGAACCTTTGAGAGAACTGCATCCTATTGCATTTTGTTCCTCTTCTTAGTGGTAAGGCATGGGCTGCTTATGTCACCTGGGTTATGAGTTATGATAAAGTGAAAAGTGCTACTCTTGAACCTCTCATCCACTGTTTCAGACTGGGTAAGCTTTCATTTTTATCTCGTGCAGCATGTTTACAGTAAGTATGATTTCTGTTAAATGTGGCCAGGTGTACAGCCTAACTTCTTGAGAAAGGTTTTACCAATTGAACCCAGTTAAATGAATGGCATCACCAAACTGTGGACATAATCAAAGTCAACAGAAACATCCAGGTAAGATAATTCAGAAATGCACATTTTCCACAACTCTGCATTGAAACCATTTTAATACAATATCATAAGTCCTACCTGGGGCGTTGCCCCCTGGATGCATGTGCATCCGGTGGTGAAAGACACCAGGGAATATAAAATGGTGGGTATAGCTAGATCAGGTTATTGTAGTTGACCAGTTGGAGGAGAGTTGGGGTTTGGGAAAGTGTGCGTGGGGGTGAGGCTTCTTTAGCCTTTATTTTTACATCAGACTTAAAGTTTTAAATGGCAGATAACCTGTTACTTGCCACTTTGGGGGAGTGGTGGCATTTAAAGAACATTAGTCATCATGGCTGATAATGCAAGGAAAATATCATACACACCTTTAAGTCTGAGGT
Organism: Melanotaenia boesemani; assembly: GCF_017639745.1. Lineage (NCBI taxonomy): Eukaryota > Metazoa > Chordata > Actinopteri > Atheriniformes > Melanotaeniidae > Melanotaenia > Melanotaenia boesemani. Next base: position 3,895,724 of record NC_055699.1, on the reverse strand, counting down.
CAACATGCTGTCGCAACCAAGGATAGATGCCGTATGAGGATGAATCTTCAGGAATGGGGTTTTCCTTTAACCAACCTCCACAAGAGTAACTGTAGAAGTCCTGACAAGGGTTTACAGAGCGATCCATTTTGCTGAGAATAGACCCCGCTACAGAGATGAGAAAAAAAGTTTTAACAATAACAAACTTTTATAACTCATTGTTAAACCAAGTAAATTCATTTACTAATTTATGCTTACCTGCTTCAATGCATTCTGGGGTCAGACAGAACTCCTCCTGACTGGATTTTTGAGAGACTGAGAGAGAAGAAAGCAGCTGATGATGAGACTAAAACAAAAGACCTCTCCACAGTTACCGTGTCTCACATAGAAAGCGTGCAGTGGATATTTGAAATGACTTATCTGATTTGAAACGTCAGTTAGAGACTTTCTGTGGTCGACAAACCGAGTGTTTCACTAGAGAAGTGTATGAAGGTGCTTATTAACAAAAATCAGACTTCTCTGCTTCCTTCTTGCTAACAAGAGCTCATGAAAACCACAATTTCCTTATGAAGATTTAAAGATTATGTTACCTAACATGACTTTTTAAAAACTGCTTGATTAAAATCTTCAACATATAAATTTTAAAAATATTAAGATCTTTGAATTAAAGCAGTATATGCAGGCGCTTGTCATTTTTAATTTACATTGGCCAAAAAGTTGTTGAAAATAGCAAATTTAACTGGGAGTCCTTTAGCAGCTTGAAGTACTTTCCATCACAGGAAATTCATCTCAGTGATGACTCTGATCATATCTCTTTGTCAGTGTTTTGTTTTTGTTTTTTTGTTTTTTTTGCCAAAGTACAGCTGCTCTTTAAAGAAGAAGATCTAGAAGATCACTATAAGTTGAACACATAAGGACATTTTCTGTGCAGAAGCATGTCTCAGACTGTTTGTATAAACACAGGGACTGCCAACAATTTGAAAGAGGTGCCACAAATAATTTTTCGTGCCAAAACTGTAGCGGATGCACTTAACATTTTAAACCCTGAGTTCCCCCAATTGGTGTACTTTGCTAAACTGAGCCAAAATGGCCATTTTGGAAACCTTGCCAGAACTGTCTGAACAAAAATCCTCTAATTTTGTTCTGTTTTATTTTGTCAGAGTTGGCTTTTGCAGAGATATTGTTCACATATTGTTCTATGATCGGACAGAGCTGCAGCTGCATAATTCCAGTGAAGGTGTTTCTTTTTTTTCAGGCAAGCCTAAAACTTTTTTCATTTGTGCTCTGTGCCATCTTCATTTATTTTTCACCATTAACACATAAACTTACAAGTCTTCCCTACGACTCCCAATCACACACACAGATACAAAGTCAAAGTGAAACAATGCCAGCAACACTTTTGCTGCCATTTCAGATGAGGCTTTGCACAGAAATAGATATTTAGCAAGATATTTAATACATCCATACAAACAGAAACAATCTGAATAAAGGGATTAAATTACAAAAACCCCACAGTAACTCTGTATTTAAATAAAAATGACTCCTACACTGCATTCATGAAAAGATTGTGACGTGGGCAATTTTCTGCCCATTTTTATCCACAGTAATGGAAAGGCAAATAATTGTGCTATGACAGCTACTGCCTTACCCGTTGACATCTAGGTAGGTGTAATGGAAGAATTTCTTTTCCTATTACTTCATAAAAATATCAGAGTGACACAGTTGTGGCAGAGTTGGTACAAAGAGTTTCTCCTTATGTAACTGCTTTAAGAAAACAATGATTCAGCCAAGATATACTTCCTCTGTTATTTTTTGCAATTGTGCCGCTAAGGCTCAAAAGCTGTTCTTACTAAATTGTTTTATACTAATGTTTTGCATGAGATGAAAAATGTTACCCAATTCAGGGGTATGAAAGGCACAACAAAAGAAGAGTGCTGTGGACAGATGTTAATAAAGGAAGTCGTTAAATTTTATTCTTACAAGCAGAAATGGGGAATTATCAAATGGTGGTAACAGATAAATAAAAAAACCAAATATCACCACTATGGGTATCTCAAAGTCAGCCAGTTGAAAACAAAACCCAGGAATACTCAAATGAGTGAATGAAAACTGGCCTACTACTCTAAGATAAAAGGTGAAGTAGCTTCAATAGCTATGCTTATGTAAAAACTATACAATTACAACTACAAACTAAACTACATTTTAACTTTGACTATTCTAAACTAACTAAACAGTACAACTTTAACTCTAACAAAACAACTTAAACAGAAGCCAAAAGAGCTTTTACTTGTTATCAAAACCAGAAAAGAAAACAAGCCTATCAGTCAATAAACCAAACAAAAAACTAAACGAACCAGCTCTAACGCTGTGGGAAAAATCCTAATCTGTCCAAGCAAAATACCACCAGCTAAACACACGAACAAAGTCACCACGAGTCCAAACAAGCCAAGGACAAACTACTTGTGCTAAACAGTTGCCGATAAGGTCACAGTCGCCTCTGGCTTTATTTTCTGGCTGGTGACATCAGGGGCATAGATTGGACCAGTGATGATCCAATCAGAAGGGAGGATGCAAAGGCGTGTCAGATCCAGCCAACTCCAAGCAGGCAACAGGGGGCAGGTATTAGCATGTAGGATTAGAGCCAGGTGGCAGCAATGAGTGGCTTCCAACAACAATGAAGAAATCAGTGGTGATATTACACCAAAAACTGTCATGCAAGAGAAGCTCGGGTCACATCTGACCTGCAGTAGGTTAATGTTAGGTGTAAAAATGACATGGCTATGCTTGAATATAAATAAAGATTAAATAGATTTAAATTATTAAAGATCAGCATTGTGCCTCTTGTAAACTGTACAAAACAACAAACATCACCATTTCTCAATCTCTTCACCTTTATTGACAATTTCGCCCCATCGTCCGTTGTGTCCAATTTGTCTTGACTTAGGAGCTGCATGGTCACAACTCATCAGAAAGTACAGCTTTGCAGTATTTTACTTACTAAACTTGAGTAAAGAAGTACTTTTCTGCTACTTTGTACTACACAGAAATCCATTAGAGTTTACACATAAAACTTTTAAACTACTTTTATCCAATGTTTAGATTAACATCACAACCTTTGGCTGGAGCTGGATGAGATTTCAAGAATTAGTGAAGTTTTTCCAGCAATAATATACAGGTATCACATCATGTTTATCAAATGTATGGTCAAAAATGTTATATATATTTGGCTAAGTATTGCAGGCTCTGGTGCAAACAAACATTAAGTTCCTAACAGCAGAATAAAGGTGTTTTTAACACAAGCTCATTGTCACTTGTTTATAATCTTTTACAAGCCATGCGTAAAGAGTCAGTGCTTTCCAGGAATATATTTCCTTTTATACTTTTAAAACTGGGCTGCAAGCAGAACACAAAAAAAACAATAAACCACTCATTGTTTATGTCATTTGACACGCGACCACAGGTTTAGCCATTCATTTCCCTTCCTCGAAGGTAAGCCTCTCTAACCTCGTGTCAGAAACCACTTTTGTGTGACGTGGCTCTGTGCCAGACAGAGACTGCATGAAGCCATGAAGCGAGTGGACAGATTTAGGAACCAAATCCCATTGTGAACGGATGAGTGGAGCGTTACCGAGCTGCGCTGCAGTGTCTGACCTCTGAGGTCTGCTGCTCTTGTTGCCTGGCTGAAGCTGCCTGTGAGAGTTGCTTTATGTTGTGGTCACTTTAAGCACAAATGCACAAACTCATAACTTTAACCCTGTGTGACCTGCGTGGCCTGAACTAACTTACCAAACCCCCCTCCTCTACTTCCACTTCATCTCATCTGAAACCCGTACACACACACAAATATCTGAGGCTTCAGTGTCAGTGCTAATGTTCATAACTAAGATGCCAAAAGCAAGCCACTAACACAAATATGGAGGTAGACAAACACATGAAAGAGTCACATTTCCTTTAATAAAACCAAAACATATCAAAGCATCTACTTGGCATTCCTGTGTCTGGTCTTTTGCATGACCAGAGACTTGAGGAGGGTTTCCATTAGAGTGGGTGTGTGGGACTGCATCCATAGGCACATAATTACACTTCAGTGCCACCACAGGAATGCTGACTTCCCTCAATAACAAAAAAAAAAAAAAAACAATAAAAAAAAAAAAACAATACTTACCCCACCCCAGACCAGCACATGAGCCCCTCCCAGCTATGACCATCCTCACAACCACACCATCAAAACTACAGAAATTGTTTCCATGAATTCTAAAAGGAACAGTTTAAAATTTTAAGAAATAAGAGGATGTGGCTCATTTGTTTAGTTAAGCCTAAAGGCTTGAGAAATGAGGAAACAGCTGGCCTGGATCTCTACAAAGTTTTGCAAAAATTAATAAATAAATAGAAACTCCCTTCTATAAATTTCTAGATATTTAATTAAGGAAGAAAAAAGAATCAGGCTTCTTATCTCTGAAAAGAGTTCAGAAATAGTTTTAGTCACAGACGGACAGCTCAAATTTTCCATACTCAACTAAGATGCTTTATGACCTTTGGTTCATTTTTACTATAGACAGTGGTAGTGGCTATACTTCTTCCTCTCCAAAGACTTGAGCTTTGTTTTTGGGTGCACTTTTAAATTGTCCTGGTTATCTGAGATGTGTATGAACTTAGAAGTTTAAAACCTAAACCCTAAACATGCATTTCTTATCTACATGCTATGTATTTCTCAGGTCAGGGTGTCATTGCAGCCAACAGTTTTTGCAACCAAGTGATTACCCTCCACCTCCTTCCAAATTTCTCTCACAGAATTTTGTTAAACTGTCACAACGTGTAATCAATGATTTGATTTCTAGAATCTCTCGTTTTTGCTGGGAACCCTCTACATCCCAGTTCTATAAGAAAAGCCACGTTTGCACATTTTTTTTTACCAGCCTTGTGCTCTTACTCTCATCTGTATCACCACAGCTTTTTTCTAAGGGATCATTACTTTTGCTCTGACTAGATAATGTCAGACCTAGGTGATGTCTGCCTAGAATGGAAATTCACCTTTCTTTCCAGTTCTGCCCTCATCTCCCACACTTGCATCTTTAAACAAATATTGGTTCTGGTTCTTCTTGCCCTGCAATCACCATGAGCACTTCATTGTGTCACAAGCTGTTTCTTCTCTGGATGCAGGTTGTCACCCAGTCAGGATGTGAGCAAGCAAGCTATTTTTTCCCCACAAATTAGCACAATTAGCCTTTTCTCAGGCCCTATCTTATCATGCTTACTAGAAATGGGAGTGTGTCATACATTGACCTCAGGAGGAAGCTTATCTAAAACAGTTCCAGTTTTCCAAGTTTGATCAATGAGATTCTTGTGAGATCCCACTTGGTCCATGTTTGCTGGGTAGCTAGTTTAACGTTATGCATTCTGCGTCTGCGTCTGCATTATTGTCGGGATTAAGGTTGAAAAAGTTCCACAAAGGGGTATATTCTCCTTCTTAAGTTGTGTCTGCTATCCCAGTTGGTAAATGAAGAAAAATGATCAGAAAAGAGATCAAGTTGTATAACTTAAAGTATTGTTTTAAAGCAATTATATGAGCATGCGGAGGGGTAAAGGGGGCATTTATGCACAACTGAATCACCACAAGTTAGAAGAGAGATTAAATTAATGTGTAAATTAAGATAACTTTTGTATTATTATTAATTGTGCAGTCCTATGGGCTGTAATCTCAGTTACTGTTAGTTAGGGGGACACAGCACCAACAGTGATAGATCAGTGAAACAAAGATAATTTGACTCGACTTAATCAGAAAATCAACCACACATATGGAACATTGTGACTGAAATGTGCTAACGTGTCAGCATGAAACATCAAACTCACATATTGTCACATCTTTTAGTGAAATGTGAACGTATGTTATACTTGTATTTTTAGCTGGACAAGGAAAGAAATGTTTATCTTATCCTGGAGTATTTATCTACAACACATGCTTCTTAAAGAGTCACTCTTGATTAAAACTCATTGCTACCTGTTAAACAAACATCCTGCACACCACTTCAAATTCCTGCAGATAAGTTGACATTATAGAGCAAAAAACTAGAAATACATTAATTCCTTCACATTATTTCAGAGTAGTTTGACTCCTATCTTGCCTTACAGACAACATGGCTTTCTGCATTTGAATGTGGGTGTGTGTGAAACCTTATATGACCCAAAAATAGTTTGACACAAGTTACCAGCGAGCCCTCCACAAGGCTCCCACCAGTGTGCAGAGTGTTATGACTATAATCTGAGGACAGAGAGTGTACTGTGCTATACGTGGAATTCCTTACAAATTATAATGTAGGATAAAGGGAAATTTGTATTTATGTAAGTGTGTGTGTATTTGTGGACTTACCCAGTATGAGAGCAAGCAGCAGAGCAAAGCAGAGACACACACACATGGCCAGAGCTATCTTGTAGCGACGATTGCTGCCCTTCTCGGGTTTAACCCCACCACCACCTAAATGCTCCAGCTCCATGGTTTACTGTGTCACACACTAACACACATACAATAAAAAACAAAAACAAAACAAACAAAAACAAAAAAAAAAGCAAAAGCAAACAAACAAAAAAAAATGAGCCAGTCAAGTGAGAAAGTATGCACAGATCAAATAAACTCACCAAAAGAATAAGAAAAATAAATAATGCAGAAATTAAAATATATATATATATATAAACAAAATTAAATCCCAAAAAGGTGAGAAAAAAAATTAATTACAAAAGTTCTTTCTTTTGGCTCAGTTTCCCAATCTGTCTTGTTCTCTGTGCTGCAATATGTGAGCAGCTCCAATAACTTCACCCTTGGCTCTTCAAAATGTTCCTCCCATTGAAACCCAAACACTCCTCCTCTCCCCCAACAGTCCGCCCCCCTTCCTTTGGTGCCTTCAGGAAACAAAGACCACTTGTCCCATTGAGAAGAATGATAGGCCGTTTATTAAAAGTCATAGTTAAAACCAGAGCCTTATCTGTTGAGCATTAGCAGCTGCAGGTCCTGGTAATGTCTGAAACATGGATGCAAAATGTGTTTAATGTCATGTACAAACGTTTCTGCTCAAAACGTTTATCAGATCAGAGAGTCACTGGACTGGAACAAAATTAGACTCAAGCACAGCACGCTGATTACAATAGATTAATCTGATGATGATGTGGCCTGTAAAAACACATCAGCGTTGTTGTCAGAGGTCTTTCTTCGAATGCCCAGAGGTGGTGATGGTGGTGACACTCCAGCTCCTGATTGGCTGTCAACCTCCCCATTCTCTGTGGTAAGAGTTGTTTCTACACGCGCTCATTAAGGTTTGGGGTGTTGGCCACAAAGTCCATATACAGTCAAGACTTCCTGTGCTGCTAAAAAAAAAAACACTCATTCATCAAGTGGAAACACAGACCACAAAGCTATTGTTCACCATTATGACTCAAAGTCATTTGTGTCCCGTTTATAACTTATGGTGTTAAATCTCAACCGGCTCGGTCCAGGCTCATGAGTTTTGATTGCCTCTGCTCTTCTTTTAGGCTCCAAATCTTGGCTGCATTAGCTGTCCAGAAATCTATTGAAAAGCTTGACCACAGAGTCCATCTAATTACAATATAGTTAATAGTGGATTAAATTTGGGCCAATAGTTTGTTAACATGTAAATCAGTTTGTGTGATGTGCAAAACTTTTGATAATCTATTTTTTTATGCCTGCATACACAAAAAAAGAGAGTATTTTTTTATACAGCAGATGCATACAGAGCTGTAATGTTTGTCTTTCTTAGACAAAGTATGTATATTTATAGATTGATTTCAGAATCAAGAAAAACTTAAAATTTACATTTATTGTCAAGTACTGGAAGATAACCTGGATGACCACCAGGTGGAGGAAAGTTTGTTTTTTTATTTATTAATTTATTTATTCAATTAACATCATGGCTGGTCCCATGGTTAGTTTAACCCTGTTTCTCTGGTTTGTCAAGCAAAGAAATGTCTGTTCACATAAAAGTTTCTGGATAACTGCTAGTTTTTTATTTTCTTAATTCTGTTTTCAAGATTTCTAGTGAACAAAGAATAAAACAAAATGACATTTATTTGAAATGATGACAAAAGTAAGTAGTGAAAAGAAGCTTGTTAGTACAGATTTTCTCTGCTGTTTTTGTATTTGGCATTGTTTGTTTTGTACATCAGACAGGTACATACAAAACAATTGAATAAATAGCAATGTCAATTTTATTATGTAATCAATCATTCACAAAGCCCCAAGCAGTCTTAAATGACCCCCTTAAGGTATACTTAATGTTTTCCAAGTTCCTCCTTCTTATTTTCCTGCTTGAACATATTCCAAATATAGCTATGTCTGCACATGTTGTCAATACTATATTTAGTGCCACAGAGAGATGTTTGAAAATAGTTGTCCAGAAGCCTTTAAGGTAAAAGCAAGACCAAAACATGTGTGTCATATTTGCTGGTGACATATGACATCTATTACAGGTATCAGAAATTTTAAAATATTTATTTTTATATAGGTTTACTGTTGGTAAAATATAACCAGTGGACAACCTTAAATAGCAGGAGGCTTAATCTGGAACAAGATGTACTTTTATTTACTTAAATTAGAGCACTTTTTATTTTTTAACTATACAGGTGTCAGCATTTAGGCCAAATGTAATTCGCATTCTCCAGAGGTTGTAGCCTTAACCCAGACATTCCTTCTGTGCCATCATGTGATTGTCATTAGTTAGACTTTATTTTAATGGACAGATTATTGTAAAAGTTGCTACAGTCATTCATGCTCCTCAGAGGATGAAGCCTTCTTCCTTCGTTGTCCTCCCTTTTTAATAGGAATCATTTTTGTTTTCATTGTAAAATTCCCCAAACCCCTCAATGTAATGTCAAATTTGGTTAATTAATTTGTGATCCCCGGAGGTTGAGTAAAGCTGTTGCTGATTCTCCACAGACTTCTTGACTTGGAATAAACATATTGGCTTTTCAGTGCAGGGGAGTGAAAGCAGCCGTAGTTGATGTTTATACTGACAATACTGACTTGAAGTGATTATCCCACTACTTTACTGGTCACCAATAATTCTTAAATTAATATTAACTAGTGTATACATTATGTCAGCATAAAATGCAACTTTAAGCTTGCAGAATCCTTTGGAAATGAACTATTTGCACATATTTTGGCTTTTCCAAGAAGCATTAAATGCAGACATAAGCATTTAATGCTAACTAGTGAGCACGAAAACAGCAAAAATGATTAAACTTGGGAAATAATATAAAAAAACAGACAAAACTTTGCAGAGGTGAATCAGGAGCCTATTTCTCGATATGAACCTGTCAGCCAGGACATGCCTTTTTTGTCCTCGCTCTCCTTCCTCTTCATCACTCTTCAATGTCTGTTTTGTATAAACATCCCTCCAGGCTGTCATTAGCACAAGATAAGTAACAGGAACACACATGTGAGGACACATGAACAATCTGTTTGCACAGACTGGAAAGAAAAAGAAAAATCAGCTTTTGAAGAAGCACACAAAAGACAGTAAGTCATGCATGCTACATGGCCCAGTCCTCTCACACTGAGCTAATTATTCTACAATGATTAAGTTTGCAACCACACAACCTGCTGCCGGAGGTGTCTGCTCTTCTTTGGTAAACACACCGCAGTTACTGAGCAGAAGACCGTTCAGTATTTACGTCTGTAGGAAACACCCTTTCAAATTACAATGTGTCTTCTCTCTCGCTCACACACTTAGGAAGTGTAAACACTTCTCAACTCCTTCATAACGCCAGAACAACTCTGCGGTTTGGAGTGTTACTAAAAGTGTAGCCTTTGTCCTTTGTTGCAATGTCTGAGGAAGACAATGTGCTGGAGGTATGTGAAGTATAAAATTAGAAAGTTGCTCGAGAATCTCCCTAGAGCATCAGGCTTCCTGCATATAACTGTTTTTAACAAACATTATCCTGACAAACCACAGCACCATGACTTTTAACTGCACATACACTGTGTTCCAAATTACTCTGCATAACAGCTGTCAAACAATTACATGCAGGCTGTAAAGAACCAACAGTGTACATGTTATATCTGTTGTATCTTTTGGATTACATAGATTATTTTTCTATTTTTTTCCCCCCAGATCCAGTTCCATGGTAACATAGGAGCCCTTCCTCGATATCATTAACAACACTCTTATCATTGAACTTAGAAGTCCATGGATAATTTCTGCCTGGATCTCATTGTAAGATACCAGAGTGGCTGTTTGGACCCTCATAGATCTTCTTTTTAAGGATGCTCCACAGGTTCTCAATAGCATTGAGGTCAGGGGGTGATGGTGACCACACCATAGGCTTTTCTCTTCACCCTGAACGCAGCCAAAGATTTAATGGTATTCTTTACACCCCTCGGGCACTCTAAAGGAGACTACAATTATTCCAGCCCAAAACATCTCTCCACCACCAGTTTGCTGATGGTGCAGCCTTGTTGGGAGATTGTGACCATCCACCAACCTCCCTGAATGCCACCTGGATCCTCCAGTGTAGCACAGCTTTGATCAGTGAGTGAAACAGTTTGACAGTGAGCCTCCATGTATTTCTGGGCCCATTGCAAATGTTTTTGTCAGCATTGGTTAAAAGCAGCTGAAATACAGCTTTATGTACGACTGTAGCCTCTGGAGTTTCCTCATGGAGAGCTTCTGGAATTCCTGAGACTCCAGCAGATTCAAATACCTGCTTGCTGCTCATTGGTGGTTTTTTAAACAGCTGCGCCTTTAATGTGATGAATTTGCCCAATGGAGACTTTCCTTAATGTGGCTTTTTCAAAACAAACCTGTTTGCTGAATTGTATGATTTCACATTTGTCTTTTGTTCTCATGCCTTTCCTTTCAGAAGATGTTTGCACTAGCTCACTCTTTTCATTTGCAGAAAGAAGAACTTTATTATCTTGGTACTTCTTCCAGTAATGCCAAGTGATCTGTCCATGGATTTTCTTGGCCTAATGCATGTCCTGCAATTAGTACGGAGATGATCAAACATACCAAAAATGTAAAATACTAAATTCCAAAAGAAAATCTTGCATTTAAAAATTGTAAATAAAAGGTACATGAGTAATAAAGAGTAGCATAAGTAACTTTTATTGCAGCTTAGAAGTGCTTTTTGTAAAGTTCCTAATTGTTTTACTGTTCAGGATTTGTTTTTCTGTTCTTTTTAATCTTTCTTCATGTCCTTTCTGAGTCAGTTTCATTAATCACACTCTTATATTTGGAGCAATGCATCAAAGTTTATAAAACTTAATTGTATATAAATGAAGATGCAGCTGCTTTGCAGTTAAAAATATTTTCCTCTGACATAAGAAGGAATAAAGTGGAAATGCATTAAAGCAACAGCACCAGCTTGCCAGCTAGTCAAAGACTGACACACATCCCATTAATAGGAAAAGAAAACATGAAATACAGTAATCCATTTGCATGACTGAGAGTACTTGAATAAAAATCAGTCCTTTATTCCACAGTTATGACAAATCAACTTTTACAACCAGATTATAAACAGTGAGAGGTCAAGAGAATGAAAAAAAAAGCAAAATTTCTGTCTGCAATGTCTAAAGAGAAAGTCCCTTGTTTTGATTCAAATCTGTAGATTTTACACCTATAAACATGCTGAGATGAAGAGATCCCGTTACTAAATAAATCATGATGAATATTAGGTAGTACAGTTTTTCCAACAGTGATAAGGTGTTGAATGTCACGACATTGCCATGCATTCAGCGATAAAACAAAGGCTTTCAAAAGTTCTTTGTTCAAACGTGGACATAATATTCATTTTACCAACCTGTCAATCAACAGCACACCTTGGTCTTTTGAGATCAAACTCATAAAAAGTTTTTCACTCAAACTTTATGCACAAACACTTCAGATTTTAAAATATTAAGATTTTTTGTAAACAGCCACATGGGACAGTGAGTTACAGTTAGTGCATCATTAACTTTTCATATGTGCTTTTTTTTTCTACATGATGGCAACAAGGTGAAAAAGTTTTTTTCTTCAGTGGGGGTCCAGTGGCAGCTTAAAGGCAGAGCAACATTCTGCTCAACAGTTTGAAGGCAGCAGCAGCGCTGCTGGGTGATGCAACCTGACCCTTCTGTTCACAGTTAAATGGTCCAAACATCTCAAGCACATCCTGAGGTGTCAAACCTTCTGCAGAGTTCTTTTCATTTACTTCTGTCGTGTCGGGGCAGCAAACCACTTCTGCTACCGTGCTGTGACCATCCACAGGCCCAACGCCACGTTGACTGCCAGCAGGGCACTGCCTGCCAGCAACAGGAAGAAACCAATTAGCTCCCGTTTCTGGCGGTCCGTTACCACAGTAACCAGTGTGGCCTCCAGCAGAGCGTTCAGCATCCACTGACCGTCCAGAGCGAAGCAGGGCACTGAGTTTACTACGGCTAATGCACCAGAGAGGGACACCACGTATCTGAGATGCAGGGCAGGTCAGGAAAATGCAACACTTCCAGGAATATTCCAACCCTCCTACTGGGAGAGCAGGCTTACGTCCAGTAATGCTTTCTGACAGGATCTGAGCAGTGGAAATTACTGCTGGGTGAAGTTAGGGTTGGTTACAAAACACATTAAAACAAAAATATATGTCTCCTTAGTTACCTTCTGTTATACTCTGATTATTAGATTTGTTTTTACAACTGACTCTCCCATTGCATCTTATTTATAATACATGTTACCTTGTTTCACCAACAAAGCCTGAAAGTAGACTGAAAACCAGAGGGTGGCAATACTATGTTTATTATTTATTCAAATATTAATGCATTTAATCAAATGAGTATGACTTGAGCCCACATAAGCAGCAGAAAATGGATATACTGAGAAAATTCAACCAAGTGTGATAAAGTAGCTTAAAGTACTTTATATGTTTGATTAATGTGCTACTGTACAGTGACAACTTGCTGTTCAGAAAACGTCTAAATACGAAATCAGTCCATTACACTGTGTTCTACTTAAAGCCACGTTACTCATTTGTTAAAGAGACAAAAACAATCTGCAACTGATTAAAACTGCAGCTGACCAGATTTTAAAGTGCTGACCCATAATTAAAAGTTTAAATCAGCTTCTCAGGCTTTTGTAAAGAACACAGAGCCTTAAAACTGCCAGATATTGAGCCGTTATCCAGAATAAATGAAGATGTAGTTAAACCAGGAACAAACATGGTTCGTGTTTTAAAGTACATGTCAACTGAGGACTTATTTTACCCTTCACTGCATTTAAAAAGTGACACAAACATTGATTACTCCAAAAGACACATCCATCACCTTTAAATAACTGGAGGCAAGTCCTCCAAATATAAAAGGATACTTGCAAAAGGTCTCCAAGAAAACGGGCAGGTCCAGGTGAAGGAAACCAAAGCGGGGGATAAAGTTGGTCAAACTCACTGGCAAAGACAAAACAGGAAATACAGAGGTGATAATTTCCTGAATCTGTCGTAAATATGCTCAAACAAGACATCAAGCCTGCTCTTGCTCATTATAGGAGTCAGCTGAACACCTACAGCATCCAGTCAACAGTAATTACGTGGAAACTACTGTTTACAGTGCAGGTGGTGTGAGCCTCCTTCAAGGGAGGAACTTCAAAAACTACACCTTAAAAGAAAGATTTTATACAGAAATCATAATAATTAAAGTCAGATAAATCTCAGTGTTTAATTCAAAGTTATAGAGAAAGCGCATCATAAAAGAAAAGTGAGGAAGGTAAAACCTGGACGTACCAGCGTACTGCAGGTGCGGCGGATAACCCACAAACAGCATGTGTGTGCTAGGAGGGTGTGTGACACGGATGAAGCGAGTCTGGTTCTCCAGGGAAGGAGTGACGCAAACGCTGGCGGCGTGGGTGTGTGTGGCACAGTCGTCGTCGGTACGACACACTCGCGTCCCCGTCACCATCTTGCGGACCGGCATACAGGCGTACTGCAGCCACAGAAAATCACACCAGGAAATTTAATTCTCTTCATGATGGTGAACTTTTGTAATTCCTCGCTGATTTTTCCATCTTGTCCTCGACACCAGATCGCTGAGACTCACGTGAAGACTTTTCCTAGCCATTTAGTTCTATGAATAACAGCTAAGAAAAGTACAAAGCCAAGTTTTTCATCCAAAGGCTGCGTTCACACCACAAATACTGACATGTAATTCATTAAAAACTCCTTCAAGACTTCTGTTTAAGTCCCACTTTGATCAGCATCCTTTCCCCATCAGGGATGGGTAAAAAAGTTTTAGACGTGATTATACATCAGACACTCAAATCAAATAGTACTAAAAACAAAACAAGAGACAATTACAAAGAAATTATTTTAAAAAAGGAGCAGCAGTGAGTTCATTTTTCTTCTTTTGATGTTTAACATTAATTTTTTAGCAACAGGCTGCAAACGTCCTCTCAGCCAATCCCGGATTACTGATGCTGAGACCATGTGGACAGACGATGCAAGATTATAAAATAAGAGGACACAAGCCTCGGCTGCAGCTCTCTTACCTGCACCTGTCATTACAATCATAAGGTGGTGATGCTGAAAGCATTAAAGCAAAAACATAGAAATTTTCATCTGGTTGTCTTAACAATAACATTCATTTACATGTTTACTCACACTCCTGTGAGAAAATCTCATCCAAGTCACTTTTTTGATAACTTAAAGTCAAATTTGGTCCTTTTAATAAATCCAAAATAAAAACATCAATTCCTGCAGCAGATCATACAGAACCCCCCCCGATCACAGAGTCAGGCTGGGATTACATGACGGAAAAAGACAAAAACAAACAAACAAAAAAACACGCTGACACACAAAATGCAAAGTAGAGCTGAAGCCAGTTTAGCTCAGCACTGCAGCACAATCTCAGGAAAAACAGGAATCAAAGTCAAATCAAGGAAGTAATATTAATATGCAGCTCACATGATGAACCCACCACAAAAAGCCTGTTTATCTGTGTGTGTGTGTGTGTGCGTGTGTGTCACCTCTCTCTCCCTGCTATTCTTGCCCTGTGGTTTTATGTAGGAGAAGCAGAGGTCTGTCAGGCTGTTGTTGCTGCAGCAGTCCATTGTTCCATCTAGACGCTTGAAAGCTACCGGAGAAAGAAGACAAATAAAAAGCAGCACGTGGAAAACATGACATCACTTTCAGCTGGAACGATCAAGACTATAACAGCATATCACACACTCCTGACTCCAGATGAATCCCTAGTTTACTGTTTCTATAGTAAAATAGAGAAACAGAGAGAATACCCTGCAGGGAAAATATGATAAATATTACATTACTCAGGCATCTGAAATCATCCGTGTGATGACAATAATATAATCACAGCCACAGAGTCGAGGTAAATCAGGTGATTGTTGTAAAAGTCAAGTCAAATTCTGGGCAACATGAAGCTGCATCTGTAGCAAACAGAAATTTTATTTATTGGTGAATAAATGTAAGCAAAATGTTTCATTGAAGAAAAAATTCACATCTGAGACTGAAAGCAGAGAAGAAAAAAAATGGCTGAAACTGATTATAATAAATGTAATTCATATTTAGTGCGTGAAATTATCTGTTTAACAAAAAATTAATTTTTTAGCATCTGTTGCCAAATGAAGGGAGCAGCTTAAGTAATTATAGACCACAGGGAAGCAGCAGGAGCTCCGATTGGCCAGCTGTTGAGCCCTTATCTCTCATGAGTTGATCACTGGCCAATCAGAGCTTCTTTTGTTGCTCCATGGGACTGACCTAATTTCACATTGTACTGACATAAAATCTTAAAAGCTATCACTACCCTTCTTTAAAAATGTTTTTTTGTTGTTGTTTTGGTAAAGCTTTCTGTCACCCACCCCGTCCATGAGCCCAGCTGGGCTGCAGGCTGGCAACTGGGACGCAGTATCCTGTCTGTGGTGTGTGAGAGAGGTGAGACAGGCAGCTGGTCCAGTCCTCAACCCCCCTGACAGGACAGTCCTCCAGCCCCGTCACAATATCCCCAACTGACAGCCCCCTGGGCCCGTCAGCTGCAGAGCCCTGGACCAAAGACACACACATGAACATGGTTCACATTGAGGGAAAAAAAGGTCACACAAGAGACGTTGCATGGTTTCAATCCTGCAAGCTTCAGCTGTCGGGAACATGTGGAGGGAACATGGATCAACAAGCCATTTCATGTCTCTGCTGCTGTTAACAACAAATGATAACTGTAGTTTACAGCTTGCTTCATTTATCCTCCTAACACCTAGATTATTGGTCTTTACCACAGATTTACACTGGGAATATTTACATGTGCATGAGCTTTTTGAAGTAAACCATCTCGGGGTTTGTGTCTGATTCTGTGATGGCTGGACTCTGCTATCTCAATTAAATAATTATGTTTACTCATCTGTTCATGGAGCAAAAAGAGTTACTTCCAAAAAAGTCATATTTCCCTTAGGGTATTATCTCATACACAAAAAAGACCTGCAGCTCTGACCTGCACCACCTCAGTAACCAGCGCCCCGGCTCCAGTGGAATACATGGGAAACAGGAAGATGGGCAACAGGAAGAGGAAGACCAGCGCTACCACGCACAGAACAAAGTTGTGCCATACACCTAAAAACAGAAACAGAAAGAAAAAAACTTTTTTAAAACATTTATTCAAGTACGCTAACAGGACATATTTTCATTATCTCTCTTTAAGAAGCAGTCAAAAAACAGGCTGCACAGTATAACAGGAAGAATGATAACAGCAAGAACAACCAGACTTCATTTGAGCACAAAACCGCACGCAAAACTATTTAATCTCATCTTCCAAGTTCTTTATTTTTTAGTGCAGTTTCAGCTGTCAGATTATCAGACAAAAATTATGTAAAATTAATGTATTAATAGATGCAGCAGCATAGAGAAAAAAAATATCACTAACAGTACTAGAAATAAAACAGGCCTACAACAACTAAGCCTTTTCTCATCTGCATTTCATTCACTCAAGTTGGCTTTGAAACAAACACAGAACAGAAACTATTTACATATTTACACCGTTTCCCCTTCTGGTGTTTTTTTTTACGTGTTTACCCAATATTTCGCAATAACAACTCAGCGTGTTTTTTCTCATTGTATGTCAAAAAAATCTTGTTTGCACTATTTCAGCTATAGAGGACCTCTTTTTTTCTTTTCAGGCAGATCTCTGGCTGCTCCTCATTTAAACTGAGTGAATTTAAGCTTTCTGGTTGGTGGGAAGTTTGACAGGAAGTGGCTTCCTCATAATTTCCTGGTCAAAATAGAGGTCTCTTAGCAACATAGTAGTGATAGCGATCTTTTTAAATTATGAAAATGTGATAAATAATGTTATCATAGATCACTCATTGTGGGTTTACCAATGTGGCATGCAGATTTTTGTGGCCCAAAATTCCTGGAAAACCTCTGTAGATCACCAAAATGATAAGATATCAATCACATTTGCCGAACTGAGTTACACACCATCTCTTCTGAGAAATTATTTTTTAACAAACAGTAAAAAAAAAAAAAATTAACATAGAATCTCTTTATTTTTCATCTCTGCTTCCAAATATATTCACATATTGTCCAAAGAGATTTAAATATTCTTAACTAGTCCTTGTGTCACAATGCAGGCAATAAAAGTTTATCATTCCTTTAAATGTCCAAAAGTAAATCCTTCACAAAGGCAAGAAGCTGCTAAAACAACCATTCACACAAAGATTGTATGAAGTCCTGATCGAGCACTGCTGCAACAGTCTGCATGCTCCATACATGTTCTGGCTGCAGGATGTTGTTTCCAAACTAAACACAGTTCACTAAAAATAGAGACAGCTATACCATCTTAATTATGCAACAAGAACCACAGAAGGAAAAACTCATCGTCTGATGAGGTCAAGGCAACTTTTCAGTCCCGAGTCTGGTCAGAGTTAAATTAAAAACCGAAAATTCCCAAAAATTTTCTAAAAAGTCATGAGAAGAGATTTGTTTTTTTTTTTTGTTTTAATCTTAATTAAATTAGGGGGAGGTTTTAATTTTATACCTAAATGCACAAAAGGCTTGCATGCTATGAATGAATTAAATATACATCAGCTTTCTTTACAAGAGTAAATAACATGTTATGTTATACAGCCTCCTCTCTGCTCAGAGACTAACTCTGTTGTGGACATACAGAGAAATAAACACCACATGCAGTTGTCACCACTCCCCTGATGGGAATAGCATCCTCCTCGCTTTGGCTTGTCACATGACTCGACAGGATGTCTAAGGCTTGTGTCTGGAGTCACAACCAAGCTAGATACTTGTCAGTAATACCTGGAAAAAATATTTCACTAAAGGGTGACAGAGCATCACAGCAGCTCCTCACTGCCCTCTGAAGGCGGCAGATGGGGAAATGCTGGGATGTAGCACCTCAGCAGTGACATGATCATCTGCAGTGAGGTCAGCTGCTTTCATTTCCCAGCAATGGACACAAACAAAGACGCATCCAAGACAAAAATACTGCCAAATTTTTCATGAACTACTAAACAAATGTCTTATTTTCATTTGAGATGCATAAATACAAACACTTCAAACATTACAGCAAAAATTATTGCACAATAGTTATACATGTGATATTACTTTCATGCAAAACAATCTCCCTTTCAAAGTTATTTAGGCCTTATTCAACCTGACAATGCAAAAACTTTTTTTTAAACTCACACTAATTGTTTCATGCTGTTTGAAGCTACAGTTAAATTGACTGGCAGTTTAACTGTAAACTGATGTGTCCACCTAAACCACATCCAACAGTAAATAACTACTTACACGTTCATACAACGAACAATGGCTAACATTCATTTGGAAACTCTGAATGTGCAGAGGGTGTTTATACAAAATCTATCAGACTGCTAGAAGTTGTGTGCCCTCTGATCCAGCAGAGGGCGCTAACCTCTCAGAAAAAGAAGCCAGTGCTGCAGGTGTTTAGTTTGTTGGCTTGCTATTAAACTATTAAGCAGAATCATCCTTGAAGGAGGACGGAGGAAAAAGACGAGGAGGAGGAGAAGAAGAAGGATGAGGAGAAAGAAAGAGGAAGAACCAGCTGTTTAAACAGCAACAAACTGACTTGACTTCTGCCTGAAAATATATTTACAGGGCTACTAGTGTAAAAATATTACTTTTAAGTAAAATAGAGTAACAGGGCTATTTTAATCCACATACTGACAACAGGCAGGTATTCCAAAAAGTAGGTTTACTGGTTTAGTGAGTCATGTTAACCAAGACTGAACAGTAATCTTGGGTTTTCTGTTAATACAGAAACATATACTGTGAACATTGCCTGGTAGGGAGTAGGTTTTGTTCAGGCTATGGCCAACATACCTCTAGCATGATGATATAAAGGAAGGTCACCATATACACGATCAAATCTGTTAAACACTTTGATTGAAAGAAATGGACAACTCCATTTTCTTTTTTTTCCTTTACATCATTTTCCACAAATATCTACATCCCGTAGAAGAAAGTCTGTTTATCCTCTTTTTTTTATAAAGGTTTTATGTTTTTCTTTATTTTAAAACCTAAAAATGGAAATAAAAATGTGGTTCTTCAAAAATAACATATCCTATGGTGGCTCTTCATTAAAAATATATATTAAGTTGCCCTTTTTGAAAAGTCTCGTAACATTTGCAGCTCTAAAGGAGTTTTATTTAGCTGGCTAAGGGGGAAATGGCTCTAAACACAAACAAGTTTAGCAGCAGTTTTCTCTTTAAACATCAAGAGTTAAAATATTTCTTCATATATATTTATAAAATCAAATATTTATGAGAAAGAAGGATGAAATCCTCAGGATTTACTAACTAAAAGGTAAAAAGTCAGCAGGATGAATTTAAAGCTGTGAAGCTGCTTCCTTCCAAACACAGAACGAACAACATGTGATGAATATCAGCATCAGGTGAACAGACAGAAAGCAGGATGAGAATCTCACAGCTTCTAGATGGTGAGGAGAGAGAAATATTCACAATATGCACAATAACTTCCATCTATGCACCTTCACTGCTTCATTATCCAGGTTTCTCGCCTATAATTTCTCTAATCTTTCATTCTTAGCTTGACTGTTTAGCTTCACCTCTGCACCTGCAGCCTCCGCTACCAGGAGTTAAGGGGTTAACATCTCGTTCCGGGTGTAGCATCAGGTCTGTAGATGTAACTCTAAACATGTGTGGTATATGTGATATTTATATTTACATATCCAGTTGATGCATGCATCATATGGAGCCAAATGTGGGACACCACACAAAACTACCAGAGATTAACTGGATTGTTAAGACATTTGTTATTAAAAACGAAAAGGACACCATGATCCTGTTTAATGAAATAAACACCGTTTATACAGAAGTTTGGAAGTACAACCAAAAAGCAGTCTTTTCCAAGAAAACTGAACATATATAAGATTGTTTTAATTTAGTCTGTTATATAAACTGCACATTCTTTCTCTCTGTTAAATTTTGATCATTAAAAATCACAGAAGCTTCAATTAATAAAGAATGAGCATTTCTTGTCAGCTTAATTAAATTAAAAGTGGCAACCATTTTTCCAGACAAGACTCCGCTGAGATAATCGAGTCTTTCACCGGCTGCCACTGATCACCTCCAACAGCAAACATCAGTCACATTCATGCATGAATACCTGGCAACTCCAATCAATTCATCAAGCTCCAATTTTCTTAATGGAAAGTGAAATAATTTGATGAGCTGTGATTGTCTGCTGCTTGGCAAAAAATTCCTCTGAGTGACCTTCATCACTAAAACAACATGCTCGTAATAATTGTGATTAATAGCTGTGATCACATTAGCTGCTATAGAGAGTGATCATCACATTGCTGGGTAAATAATCTTACCTGCACAGAAGATACGGAGCTGCTGAGTAGGTGAGATGAGGGTCAGGTGTGTCGTGAAAAGGTCCACAAACGCACCGGGATACACCACAAACACAAACATCCCAAAACCATTCACCCTCACCTGTTCCCTGCAAGGAGAAAAACATTTTACTCATTTAGAGATGTTTTCAAAGGAAAGCAGGAGCATACATTCAGACATTTCTATCAAATCTCTTGAAGCGTAAAATGTCAAACAATCATGTTATGCTAAGGTAATCTGTAGTTTTCAAACATGCAACATCATGTGTTTAACACCATAAACGCTGGCGTTTGCAGCATCTGCCCAATACGCAGCGTATTTCACCCTGGAGGAGCAAACCATCATTACTGAGGACAAATTGGGAATGTAAATGCATCATCCAGACCAAAAGCAACACTGCAACTTCATGAGACAAGTTTAATGCTCCGAGTTTTGTTGCCCCTGAAGTTTTCAGGAAAGTGATACCAGTGGATAAAGTGAGTGTTGAGCTGTTTTGTGTATGATATCTAGGTATAAAGTCTGGTTTTAAAGCACTACACAGCACTGAAACAGCTCTCCTCAAAGTCTCTAATGACCTTCTTTTAGCCTTTTTTTAATTTTAATTCTTTTAGATTTGAGTGCTGCATTTGATACCGTTGATCACGCTATTTTAATTGATCGTCTTAAAACCTGGGTTGGCATCACGGACACTGCACTTGATTGGTTTTATTCTTATTTTTTAGATAGAACCTTTGCGGTCACCATAAATAATTTTACTTCCTCCTCTGCCCCCATTCCCTGTGGTTGTTGAAAACGCAACAGGTCGGCTTCTTACTGGTTTTAGCAGAAGACAACATTTTACTGTTTTAGCTTCGCTGCACTGGCTCCCTGTAAGTTTTAGAATTGATTTTAAGGTTTTACTGATTACTTTTAAAGCTCGTTTAGGTCTGGCACCCGGCTACATTATAGAGTTACTGACACCCTACGAGCCTCCCCGCAGCCTTAGATCCTCAGGCAGGTCCCTTTTAGCTGTGCCAGGGTCCAAACTCAAGACCAGAGGTGACCCAGCTTTTTCGGTCCGAGCCCCTCGACTCTGGAACGACCTGCCTGAGGAGATAAGGCTGGAACCATTAGTTTCATCTTTTAAGTCACTTCTTAAAACACACTTTTATCGATTGGCCTTTTTATAACCTTTTTATTTACTTATTTACTTTATTTCTGA
Organism: Melanotaenia boesemani; assembly: GCF_017639745.1. Lineage (NCBI taxonomy): Eukaryota > Metazoa > Chordata > Actinopteri > Atheriniformes > Melanotaeniidae > Melanotaenia > Melanotaenia boesemani. The sequence goes on along the minus strand of NC_055699.1, from coordinate 3,873,695 downwards.
CTTATTTATTGTCAGACTTCTATTTGTCTGTCGAAATGGCTTCATGCATCTTTACTTTGTTGATTTTATTACCTTACTTTGCTGTGTGTTGTTCAGTACTTTGTAAACCTTGTTTTTTAAAAGTGCTATACAAATAAAGATTTATTATTATATTATTATTATAAATGTATTTGTTTATAAGCCATTTGCATTTAGAGGGTGAGGCAGCTCACCATCTGCAGGGCAACTGCTGCATCTATATTGATACGCATGATGCTTAGAAAATCATTGACAGACAAGTATTTATAGTTAATTCAGTAGAATTTGGAGTTACACACACAAAAGATATAAAGATTCCTTGATCAAGAAGAAACCACAACCATGCATGGCCAAATTCTAAATGGATTTACTACTGAGGTGCCTCTGCTGTCACGCAAACAATGACTACTTTCGGTGTCCAACCTGGATTTGTTTACAAGCTAAAAAAAGGGTAAATATAAGGCAAACTCAGATTAAAAAGGTCCTACAGCCTTTCACTTCCCTGTGGAGAAAAACAGCCTACCAGTGCTGCTCACCCCTGCAGGTTGTCATGGTAACATGCTGAAGGAGGAGAGTGTATTACCTCAACGCTGCCACAGCGTGGCCCAGCTCGTGTATGACTCCACTGAGGAGCAGAGCGATGAAGAAGTAGGCCAGTTGACTGGTGGGCAGATTGACACCTGGGACCTAAAACACACGAGAGGCCAAAAAAAGAAACGGAGTGATACACAAACACAACATGACATTTTCATCTTGTTTTAGGGCCTGTATATGTATTTTCACATTATCCTAAATAGGGGGAACATCTGATGGTGTAATACATGAAATCACACTAACTGTTTACTTATGGAGTCAAAACTGCACGGTAACATATGGAGACACGGATGTGAAGGAGGTGGTCTTTCTGTGTGTCTCCTTCACATTCATTACTGCATATTTTTGCTGAAACTGTGTTTTTCTGAGTGGTCTGCACCTTATTCTCCTCCTTGCTGGGCTCAGCATGTTTGCTGCTCCAGGCTGAATTCTCTGATATAAATGGCCATTTAATAGCTTTGCATGAATCACCTGCAGGGTCCGCTGGGATTAGTGCTCACATTAAGTCACAGCTATTTGACACCACAATGAAAAAGTGAACAGGAAAAGTGCTCTGTATAATTGATGGCTCGTTTCTGTTAGTCTAAAATCAAGATGTAGCACTGTAAACTGAGAGGAAACACACATTTAAAACTGAGAAGCTCAAAAAAGCTTCTATCTATTTATGGTGTCAGAATCCGTGTTCACCTGATGCAAGCTCTTGATAAATGTTCATAAAGCCACATACCACCACCTGCAGGGCCTGCTGACCTCCGATCCGAGGATTGTCTGTGGTCATCTGTGCATATGTCTGCTGGAGTGTTTTTATAAGCAGCACCACTGATCCCACCATGGAAGCGATACCAAACACCAGACCACTATTGAACCTGGGGAACGTAGAAATTATGGTGAAACTACAGCAGGAACTTAAAAAGCTATGATAGTGTACATCTGTACATGAAGAGGTCAAGTGCAGGACTGACAGTTTTTCCTCATTTTAATTCAGAAAGTAGATTCCTAGTGTTGAGGGTAGGTTTAATACATGATTCATACCACAGGTAGAGAGCTCGGGGGTTGATGCGAGCACAGTGCGCAAAAAGCCGGTTGAAAATGGTGGTCTGCCATCTCAAGTGGAAAGGAGACAACATCAGACCCCGGCTGACGAGCCACGACTCGTAACTGATCCGGTGTGTGATGGATGACTGCAGAGCAGAGAGGAATCCAATTTACGATTCAAAGAAAAACAAGAAAACAGAAGTTGAGCTCTCTTTCTCTGAAAGTTTAGTCACTGTGACTCCTGAACTTTGACATGAATCAAAACCAGCTGCATGTGTTTAGATCAGGGGGGGCCAAGTTCAGTCCCCAAGATCTACTATCCTGGAACTTTTAGACGCAACCCTTCTCCAATACACTTGGATTAACTGGCTCAATTCCCTCATCCACATGTCATTCAGCTCTGCAGCCGTCTGGTAACGAGACATTCATTTGATTCAGGTGTGTTGGGGAAAGGTTTCATCTCAAAGTTGCAGGATAGTAGATCTTGAGCACCCCTGGTTTAGATTATCTGAGAAGCTGTGAAGATGAAAAAGTTTAAAGTTATGCAAAGCCCCCTAAAAGTTTTTAGTGTTTGGGCGTAGCCTTTTCTAGAAAGAGACAGTATTAAAGGATCTTTTCAATTAATTAACTGGTGTTTAACATAATTGTGAAATCAAATATTCATGACATTCCTAAGGAAAAAAATATGCATAATATTTTTAAGAAGCACAAACATTTACTTAAATACTGATAAACACAAGGGAATTTAATTTGTCAAACTGGGGGTGGAATTATCTGAAGCAGTTTGAAAGAGCCAGCAGTTATAATAAATCAGCTTTCAAGAGGAGGATCGTCTTGTTTACACAAGCTTAATCAAAATGAGTCATATATGGTTGTAACCCACATCCACTTAAATCCTCTTTCTGATTAGAACAAGAAAAAATACATAAAAATAAAATCAGTGTCAGAATACAAATATAACTAAAGACATTTTAATAGGAGCAAATAAATACGAATATGAAGACAAATCAAATAAAAAATGTATGTTTTGATTTTTAGATAAATATCCTAACCGATTTGTTTTTTTTTTATTTGCCATTATGCTTCGTTAATGCATAATATCACTTGTCTTTACACTTTCACATGTATTTATTTAATTACTTACTTTTTGCTGCACATCATGTATGGATTTGATATAAACACACTGGCCACTTAACTAGATAAACATGTACATAAAAAAAACAAACGGCGTTTAGTGGGAGAGAAACCGCTTTTTAATTAGCCTGTATGTTCAGTGTCGATAGCAAATTAGCAATAAAAGTCTTTGAATCTTGAATGTTGACTTGCTTATTAACACAAATGGCTCAGAAGCACATGGGCTGCCATGTGTAGCTTCATGCATTCAGTCATGCTGACAGACATGATGAAGATTTACCGAAGTTCAAACTAAAAATCAGATCAGGAAAGAAATGGGATTTCATTAACATTGAATGTGGCATGGTTGCTGATGTGACCATGTCTTAGGTTTCCATCTGTAGGCTCAGAATTTGGTGGAATGGGCATGAAAGCATGGATCCATTCTGCCTTGTATCAGGGTGGTGGTTGCTGTAAGATGGCACGGGGACATGTCCTTGGCACACTACTTACTGCTTACTACCAAGGCTTTAAAACGGCACAGCCTACCTGAGCATATTGTTGCTGACCATGTCCATCCCTTTATGACCACAGTATACCATCTCTGATGGCTACTTCCAGCGGGATAATGCAACATGGCACAAAGCTCAAACCATCTCCAACTGGTTTCTTGAACATTACAATGACTTCACTACACTGGAGTACAGATCTCAATACAATAGAGCAGCGTTGGATGTGCAGCCGACGAATCTGCAGAAACTCTGTGACACCAACATGTCAATATGGAGCCTGATCTCTGAGAAATGTTTCCAATACCCTACTGAATATACAGCAGAAAGAATTGAGGCAGCTGGAAGGTGGACCTAATAAAGTGGCCCGTGAGTGTATCTGATCATGCTCCCTGCATCGAGTGTATTCTTCTCCATGAAATTGTTTCCATTGTTTAAGTTTAGTATTTGATTTTTTATTTATTTTTATTACAACAAAACATACCAAAATCACTGAGCAGCCTGAAATGTCTGGTAATTAATTAATGCGAAACACGTGGATCTGCTTCACAAAGCTGGCTAACTGAAAACATTAGCCGATGCTTGTCAGTCTCCTTATTATTAATCCATCCGCTAATGTTAGCTGAGAGACAGTTAAACAGAAAATTAAATCATAAAGGATTTACCCTGAGGAGTGTGTCGGCCAGGTAGACGGCACACCATCCTGCCATCACACACACTATGAGAGGTACGGGTATCATGGTGCAGCCGTCAGAAGAGTCTCCGCGGAACCCAGGAACTGAACCGCACCGACGCCATCATTCCCTCCGCCAGCCGTTAGCAGCGCACCTAGCCGCGGACAAAGATGTGACAAAATGCCCACATTTTATGTTAAACATAGAGGTAAAACAGGTTTTGTTTTCAAGGATGCTGTCACTGGAAAGGGTGCGTCAGCACTGTGCGACAAACAAAACCCCACCGACTTCTTCGTCGTTGCTTTATCCGGTTTTCTTTGGCAACCAGGAAGCTCACTACCGCCACCTCGAGCTTAACTGGGACATAACTGTTTACTGTCCATTTAGGAAAAAACAAAAAAACAAAACAAACAAAAAAAAAAAAAACACACAACACAGAAATTACAATGGGGGGGGGGGGGGGGGGACCCGAAAGAAAAATTATGTAATAAAAACAAAACTTTATTATGAACACATTGAGAAGGATGAAAATAGAAATGGCTGTTTTATTATCAACTTTCTAATTGATTCTTTGTCCACACTTTTATTTCTTCTTTTTTCTTTTTTTAATGGCCTTGTCTTGCATCATGACAGCAGAAAGATAATCTGGGTGCCTTGTTTTACTGAGCACATATGCTTTGCCAAGGGGAGCTTAATGGAGGGTATTAATTACTTTTTTATTAATTACTTCTTGAGAAAAAAGAAATAAAATTAAAACATAATTCTAATACAAAATTAAAAGGGACAGAAAGAAGAAATATTGTATATGAACTGATCCTTTATTACATCACAACATCTTCAAAATACATAAAAAAGAGAGAATGAGGAGAAGAAAAAAGAGAGAGATACGAAAGGCCACAGCAACTACTGTACAACCAAAACATAAAAAACAGTTGCTACACCTGGAGAGAAACTAAACAGCTTCTGTAAGAAAACAAAGCACACAATCATTAGGGCCACCTATAACAAAACAGTGAGAAAAACATAACAACAATACAAATAACAGCACCAACTATGAAACTGCAAAAACATGACTGTAGCTATTATGATACCAACACAATGACACAGTGACTGTACAAGCATGTGCATTAAGTTAACTTAAGTTAAGCTCAAGTTTATTAGTCAAATACACGTAACAATGAAACATCACTACTGGCAATGAAATTCTTGGATTCAGAGCCCCCTCAAAATTGCACTTAAGAAGCAAAAGAAAACAAATGTTGCACATAAATTAAGCTTCAATAAAATACAAGTAAGAAAAAAAGCTATATAAGTAAAATAAAAATATATAGTAAGAATAAAACTTTATAAGGAAGCAAAATACTAGTAGAGAGGAAAACACTAAGTGGTTGTAGTGCAGAGGTAGTATGTGCACATGTACAGTGTGTACAATGAGTGTGCAAAAGTGTGCAGATTGTCCGGTATATCAGCAATGAGTGATTAGTGAGTTTGTGTGCAGAATACAGGGAATGAGACGTGTTAATTAATGAGTGTGATCATGCAAATGCAACCACACCCCCACCCAGGATCAGAAGCTTGCAAACAGGGCCCCTGTTTGTTTCTCACACATAGCCCAAGAGCTACCTTCATTAATAGTGATGTGAGCTCTTGATTTCCTTATCATTTAAAGTGTGACTTTCATTGTGTCTAAACCTGACAAAAATAAATTTTGTTTTATTCTTGTAGAAAGAAAGCACCTGAAGGCAGTAATGGGTCTTTAAAAAAAAGGAAAGGGCAAACATATTAATCAGTCAGCTATTTGAACTGTACTGGGCAGTATAAATATGAAAATATGAGTTTGAATATTGGATTTAATCTGTCTGAAAGGTAGGAGGGATGATTCAGACACAATAAGGAAACCAGCTTCCAGCCCGACTCATTAGGCCATAAATGTGATCGCTGGAACATAAAACTGAAGTGAACAAAGGCCATTCGCCGCTCTTCACATCAGTACACACACAGGCTCTACAACAGGAATATGTCAGTATAAATGCTTTATTCACAGTAAGTGGTGTATAGCTATTAAATAATCTGCTGGATCATAAAAGCATGGGCCATCTTCACTGCTGAAATTGACTACTGGAGGGACATGAAATAAGCCAAAAATAAGGACCTGTACCACAGATCACATCATATCAAAGTTAAATATATTTTACGCTGTATTGTTGCGTTAAACAGAAAGTTAAAAAAGTTATTATAAAAATACACAAAAAGAAAGCAGAACATTAAGATGCATCATCAAAGCCCACACGGTAAAAAAAAAGTTAAAAAAAAAGTGAAACTACAACAAAGAGAGATGAGTAGCCGAGCAAAACACAACCTTGTCCAGACAAACCAAAATCACTTTGAGGAGCAATTTCCCAAATAAGTTCCCCAATGACAGCTCCAGGAGCGTGCATAATGAAAAGGGTGCCATCAAAACAAGTCAGAAGCATTAAGTTTTGAGATCAGAAACTTATGTAGTGTGCTTTCAGTATTTGTAACCTGACGTTCTCTTTATTATGGAATAATTTTACTTGTCTATATGCCACATGAGTGTAACAATACCATAAAGAAAAAAACACTTATATTAATATATTGCTATTGATGGTAAATTGGTGCATAATAAAACAGTATGAACAGAATGCTTTGGACCCCAGGAATAATCTTACCTTAGCTACAGTGTGTTGTCATTAAGTACATTAAAGGCATTCAGTTGTGAAGGTATTTATCTGTAATATCTGGAGTCTCCTTGCCAACAGGTGAGCCCATAGTGTGGGTTGGATTTGCATAGTCTGGATATACAACAAGCCTGCAGTTAGAGGCTCTTCATTTTACTATCTGGGCACACAGCAGATCAGACTGACAGGCAAGACCCACAAAGATCCCCGTGGTTAGATAAAGTGAATGTGGACAGTTTCACTTGAGGCAGATTTTGGCAAAACCCTAAGCGAGAGGTAGGTAGGTGGAATCCAGCAGTTCCAACAATAAAGAAATGCATGCATTGAGAGGCTGAACACTCATTTAACTTCTCTGCTGCTGGGTCGGGTTCCACTCGGGGAGGAGTTTCCTGTCTCTCCAAGCCAATCGGAGCGTTCGGAAACAGGTCAGGTAGCTGAAGAGGACCTCAGAGAGAGCGCAAGGCAGGGCAGAGAAGCCACGCATACTGGGAGGTAAGAGAGCACACACACATACTTTCACACACACAAACACACACACACCTTTAACTCAGTGAGATCACCGTTCCCCTCTAGGTTTGCAGTTGTGTATGCAATACAATATAGATCTGCCAGCCCGACTACTTCGTGTTAGTGCGTCACAGAAAAAAATAGGTCAAAACCATTTTAGTCAGTGAGATTGAAGAGTGTTTTCAGGAATCAAGTGCCACCGTTTTAATTACAATGCTCTTAAAAATCCTCACACACATGATGTATAGTTGGTATTATAATGTGGTATATGAGTAGAATATATGAGTATGAGCAATTTAAGTTCCTACAGAAAGTTCAGTCTTACATTTTATGTTCAACATAGTTTAAAAAAGTTTTAAGAGGAGTTAAATTATGGTACCATCCATATCATGATATACATTTCAGTTTTTACCAGAAGCGTAATTCAAAAAAACCTTTGAAAGTTTTCCAAATGTGAGCATTTCAAGTGCTTAGTGCAGCTGTTTAACTGTGTTATGGCCAGTTTCTATGCGTGTCCATGGAAGCGTGTGAGTGTGGACAGAAAGCAGGTCCCCTCAGTGTATCACTCATCTATTTATAGTGTGAACAAATCCCAGATATGAGAGGAATCTTTTTGCAACTTTGCACGCAGTGATGGTGAAAGAGAGAAGGCGGAAGGAGGAAGAAAAGAGAAAGAGAAAGAAAGAAATGGAAAGAAAAGAGGCAAATAGTGTATGAGGGACAGAAGCTGGATGAAGTGGGTATAAAACCAGGGATTAGAAAATAGTATTCTGTCATCTGCTGGTAAGTTAGAGCTGTTTTATGTTTTGAAAGGTTCATGTGTTGTGTTTTAATTGGCAGGGAAATTTAAACCATAGTGATCATGTTAATTCTATTGTTAAATATGATAAACAAATAAAAAAAAAACATACAATATTCACCTAATCCAGTTCAGTGTCATGAGGGGGGCTGGAGCCTGTAACTGTCATTGGATGGAAAGACTCATTTGCCACTCCATTACAAGAAGAAAGTCCTCTCTTTCATTTCTAAGGTTTTAGATCAGCACATAATAGATACATAAATTCATTTTGAGATGAACTACATTTGACATTTTATGCTGTCATTACTTATTTAACAAACTCTAAGATATAATGCAACAATTTGCAAGAAAAAGCACACCAATTACTCAGTAGTGTTTGAAACCACGTTTAGCAGCAACAACTTTCAGTAATAATTTTTCATATATTGAACATGAATGTGGATGAATTTTGGCCCAGTTGTTTCATTTCATCAAGGTTTGCAGACACTCATTAATATACAGCTTTCTTAAAGTCATACTGATGTCTGAGCTTTGACCGGATCATTGCTACACTTCGTGACACTTTGTAATTCTGTTGTAAATTTGCTGCTGTGTTTGGGATCATTGTCCTGTTACTTGATTCAAGGTCAGCCAAGTTTTAGTAGTCTGACAGATGGCCTCATATTTAACTCTAGAATGCTTTGAGTTTGTGGTCAACTCAATGACTGCAAAGTGTTCAAGCCCTCCAGCTCATCATTATTTGGCCAAACATATTAACTTTGGTCTGGTCTTACCAAAGGACATTGTTCCAGAAGTCTTGTTTGTTCAGATGAAACTTTGAAAACATGAGCCATGCTGTTTTTTTTTTTATTTTTTTAAGAGAAAAAGAGGCTTTCTCCCAAGTGGCAACCTCTGCCTATAAAATGTGAAGCCTATGCGAAGTGCAAAGAATTGCAGTTCACCCCTCATCCACTAGGGGCTGGCTCCAAAACAGAGCAAATCCCCATAGACTCCCATGTTAAAAAGATCAACTTTACAGCACAAATAAACATTTTTAAAGCATGGTACAAAAATCCATTTTAGGATTAATAGGTCAAGTTTATCTTCATGACAACTGTGAGGGGGGTGAAATTTTTTTCTAACTCATCTGTTTGGATGTTATTTAATCTTAAAATTTGGCATAATTAAGGGAGTGTCCTTTAGACTGACAGGTATCCAATATCTGCTGAAAGAAAAGAGAGTGCAGAACAACCGCATTTTTTAGCTGGCTAACAGCGTGCCTTAGCTTTAGCCCACCTACCTCTGTTAGCTGGTTAGTTACCGTTGCTCCGGGTTAGCTCGGTTGGCTCTTAGCTACAGGCAGCTCAGAGTTTGATGGTTGTCAATCATCCACTCCCACCTTCACAGTCCCCCTCTTACCCTGACCTCTTTGCTCATTTTTGGATTTTCCAGGACTAACGACATGCATGACGCTACCAAGATGGAGACGGTGGGAACACACAATGAGCTTTACTTTTTATTTTTGCTTTTCAGAAACCTACGGGTGATGTCACGGAGGCGCCGTCCATCTTTTATATACAGTCTATGCTCTTTCCTAGCAGCTTTTCCAAACAAATAATTGTTCAGATTCTAAGTTTACTGTTATGACCTTTAACATTTAACACTCAACTTTAGCAACTTCTCTAAATTCAGTTTCTCATAGTCTGACTTTGAGATGAACTTGCTGGGGTGTCCACTCCTAAGGTGACTGATAACTGTGTGGAATGTTTTCTATTTAAGAATAATCTTTCTTATGGATGATGAATAGAGGGTGTCCTTACCTTTTTACTTTAATGTGTAGGCATCACATGATGGATTTCAAATAGTTTGGTAATGGTCTTATAACGTTTCCTGTACTGATGAGCAGTAACAAGTGATCCTCTAAGATTCTGTCTTTCTTTCTTGGCATTGTGTTAACACACACTTAAATTCAAGCACTGAAAACTTCATCACTACTTGTATAGTACCTATCAGACAAAATACTTAGCCAATACTTTACAACTTCTAAAAAAGAAGGCCTCCTACAGATTTTCAAAAACAGCTGAAAATAGGCTTGTCTTTGTTAAGCTGAGAAATAAATGTAACTGAGCTGCGAAAAGCCAAACGTCTATTTTAAAAAACTAATTAATTTAGCTGCTGCTAATCCAAGAACACTATGGTATACAAATAAATCCATTAGTGGCAAAAAACAGATAAAAACTTCCAGAAATTGACAGATTTCCATTAACAACACTCTTGTTCAGCTTGGCTGTTATTCATTGAACATATATGTACTTCCCTCAACAAGGGCCATATTACTGGAGCCATATATATAGATTTTAGGAATGCCTTTGATACAGTCCATCACCAAATTCTCATGAATAAAATTATGTCATTTGATTTTATACCATCTGCAATAACCATGCTCACCTCCTACTTAAGTGGCAGAACCCAGGTTCAGTCGCATCAGAGTGGCTTGAGTGTTCAAAGGGAGTTCCTCAGGGAAGTATCTTAGGCCCACTATTTTCCAAACGTATCTTAATGACCTTCCCCCTGTGCTCAGTCATTCTAACTCATTGTTGTATGAAGATGACACCTTTATTTTTGTATTTGGTCCAAATACTGACATAATTAACCATAAACTCAATGAAGATCTGCAGTCCTTAAATGGGTGGCTGCAAAAGAATAATTTGACAATCACCATAAAAAATGTGCATGTATTTCCACTCTCCAAGAAGCCAGCTTGTCCTATCAAATCCTGCTTTCATTGCAAACTAAAAACTCTCCACTACATACAAGTATTTGTGGATCATGCTGGAGTCTCATCTCATATACAGTGAACATGAACAAAACCTTATCTGAAACAAAAATTATTTGTGTATAGTAAAATCAGATCATATCTTTCTCTGTCAGTTTCTAAGACACATTTGCATGCAATGATTCTTTTTACTGTGTCATATTGTTTACCTGTTTGGACACTCAACCAATGAAATTCTTGACCCAGTGGCAAGAGACCTTTCAAAACTTTGTACTAAGTCATGGGACTAAATTGTATTTCCACCTACTAGATGCCCATCTGCATCATTAGCTGCCTTAGTACCAAAACTTAACCCCAGATCTGATCCTTTAACCAGATCAGTAACACTTGTGCCATTACCATTCTTTTGAAAAGGTTATGTACAAAGATGTTTCTTTAATGTACTAAACAAAGCCTGGAACAACATTCCACATCACATAAGGACTAAAACATCACCAGGATTGTTTTAAACCACCCACAAACACCATTTGGCAGACAGTTACTGCCATGGCAACTGATGTATCCCCACAACCTCCTCCAACCACTGCTGTGTGATAGTACTGTCTTTATACATGTGTTGTGTGTCTGTCCATGTTTCTGCAGTGCATGAACCTGCTGAAAATCAGTTTTTGCTGTGTCATTGCTTTTAATTCTTTCCTGCATAAAATAAATAAATAATTCAGAAATCAATAAATGCTGCAGACCAACAAACTGGCAAAGGCTCAACTTTTATCGGGGTTCTAACACCTGTTGTTGCTCAATTAATCCAGTGCAATCAATCTGCAGCACCTGGAGCTACTAACCCTCTTTATTGATATGAAAACAGTGAAGGTGGATATAGTTTTTCCACACATGTAAGCATTTAGGCTTAGTTTTCAAACACAAACCTATCTTTTTATTTTAGTTAGTTAATGGTATACAGATGAAATATTTTGGACGACAGAACATATTAAACTCCTTCAACATTTTATTGTTGTCATAGGTGAACACTTGGTGGTGTTGATGCTGGTGTAAAGAGTTCAGACACATTTCAATGGTGTGTATTGAAACAAGTGACAAAAAATGATTATTTCTGCAGTTGCAGCTGTGTGTTACATCTCTTACTGGTATTCTCGACCTAACAAGCTTAGGGACACATTCCTTAAGCTAACATCATTTTACTTGTGTATTTAGTTACAGAAAGTGAAAGTTGAAAAAATAGCTCCAGCTGTTTCACACAATAAGGACTCATTAGGGTGCAGCTGCTACTCATAAAACATAAATACCATTGTGTGGGGGTGTGTGCAGGTATGTGTGTGTGTTGCATATTGTAAGGATGTCTTTTTTTTGTCAAGGACTTTTTACTATGTTGTTGCATGAACGCCTCCATGGAGGCGATTAGAGAAGTGTTCCTCTGGCCCTCTGAGCTACTAGTAGATTAGATAAGTAGGTTATGGAAACTTCTTCCATTATGAACCACTTAGGCTGGAGTTGATCTGTGAAGTACCATATGGTAGAAGAAGCAAAAAAACCGAATGTGAAAATGAGGATGAGATGAAGAGCTTTTGTAATAAATGCACTGTTCTTCTGGAAGACTGTAGCATTGTGGATTGAATTAAATGGGTCATTATGCAGAACTTGACAAGCTTTTAGGCTAATTTAATTTGAATCAGATGTGTTGGAGCAGAGAAACATCCAAAACTTGCAGGACAATGGCCCCTAAGGTTGAAGTCTGTTATCCCCGGTCTAAATGGAGCGTGGCTAATCCAGCAACCTGTTTGTCTGGAAAATTGGAAAAGGATCTAGAGACTTTGCAGGCCAGTTCAAGGCAAGGCAATTTTATTTGTATAGCACATTTCATGTACAAGACAATTCAAAGTGCTTTACATACAACATTTTAGCAGGGTGTAGAAAGCAATACAAGTGCATTATTAAAAAAATGTAAAAAAAAAAAAAAGATAAAAAAAAATGCAATTAATGAAATAAAAACAGAAAGAAGATGCTAAAATAAAATAGATAAAATGCAAGAAATAAAATTTCAGTGTGGGGAAAGACAATATTAAAACATGATTCCAGTTCAAACCATAATAAGCCATTTAACATTTTTACATTCTCACAATAGGCACTCTGTGTAAAGTGAAATGTTATAATGCACTGCTTACACTGGCTGGTGAAACAGACAATTGTCATTTGAGGCATACCCAATGCCGAAAAACAGTTGCATTGAATACAAGATACTTTTACCTTGTCAGGTGACCACATCACAATCTTAAACCCTGAACATTCATTGGATTGAAACACAAGTATCCAGTTGAATGAAATTCAATGAGAAACAAGCCATCATCTGGTCTTCATCTGGGACTGAAAACCTTTGTTGTGTGGGGTGATGCCCTGCTTCCATAGAGAGTCTGCACTCTTCAGATTAAAGCCTTGTGATGGTGGTCAGAAGTTTTAAAGTACAGTTTGTTTCTGTGGGTCTTGGCTCACTGGATGCTAATGTTTTTACCTGTTTTATATCTACTTTATATTTTATTTTTAGCTACTACTTCATTAACTTAAGGCAGGCTGCTTTTACTTTAGCTTGTCTGTGTTTGGTCAAGTTTAGCCACCAAAATACTTTTTGAGAGTTAGGACAAAAGTTATGGTTAATTTTCAGACCCTTTTCATAGAAGCAGTGATTTTATTAACACTGCCTTTTGTTGGGATTTATTATGGTGGCATCAAAGCTAGCTCATCTTAAAGGCAGAAATAAACACTTTCACACACTCCCCAGATGATGAATGAATATCTCTTTGCTGTCTGTAGTACCAACATGTAATTCTAACTTATTATGTGATATATGATGAGATGAGTTGCTTATTTGCATTTTATACTCACAAAAAACAAAAAAACAAATAAAAAATGGAAAAAACCTGAACTAGTCATGAAAACACAAAACAGCTGCTGTATTAGCGTTATCAGTGACACACATGATCATCAAACCACACAGTGGAGCTTGACTTCTGGTGACCCTCATGGCTGTGTAATGCAAGTAAAGGAGCCACATCATCTGTATAGACTGTAGAATGGATTCAAGTGGGAGAACATTCACCTGTTTGATATTGACAACTGTAATGCTTCCTAAGGAGGGGATGTAATAAACTGCATTAGCTTAAATGAGCAACAATACTTGCACACTTGTTTATCAGGAAGCAATTTGATTGTTTGGGTAAGAACCTACGGCCAAAGTGCCAATCAGTGGGAGTGGATGGTCTTAAATAATGCAAATTATTGTAAATAAACATGAATGGTAATAAAAGGGTTTTAATGGCAGATCTTCAACTGTTTTACCTGTCAAATCTAAACTTTACCAACATGCAACTAATTTCCTCAGATTTAAGCTATGATTTAAGTATAACTAATAGCAGCCATGCTAATCCTGCCACACAGAGCACTTTTTCAGTGATGCAAAGATCCACCCAAAGGTGAAACTGATGTATTTTTTGCTTTGACAGTGTCTCTTGTCTCCCTCATGAATGATTCAGAGAACAGTTCCTCTACTTGCTTTTCTCTGTAAGAGTCGCTAAGCAACTGAAATGCTATCCCGGCCCTCGAAAACCACAGTCCCTGGGCCCCAAACAGGCATACAAACACACTCGCAAATACACACCAGCACACACAGCTGAATGTCTATGATCTATACTTCCTGCAGGTCAGTGGACTCATCGGGGGGATTATGTCCAAACCTTCGACCAACGTTAAGGCCCTGCAGGTAAAATATTTTCACCTGCCTGCACCCACACCTGGCTCTGAAACCTGAATGTGTGGCTTCCTGCATGATTGTAAGTGGAGGAATGAGGATGTCAGACAGCTGCTTACACACTGAAGTTTTATTGGTGAAGGCAGATACAGGATTAAGACTGTGCATATGCAGTATCAGGGCTTTATTAGTGCAGTATTTTAGCAAGGCAAACATACGCAGAGGTTGCTGTTGGGGTGATGGCTTTGTGTGCATGTCAGAGAGGCTTTCATTAATCATCTCACTCCTCATTGTGCTCATTTTCACATCTAACCATGGGATAGGCATCAGTACAGAAGGCTTTTAAAAACCCGTACAATACAAACAAGAGGTCAGTCTACAACAAAAAAAACAGCAGAATAGCTTCACATTATAAATATTTGGGTCATAAATAAATGTTCTTTAATCTCTTATGTCACCAACTTTACATGTTTTATATCACCTATTTTAAACGCAATGTCATTCTTAGCTTTAAACATTTTCAAAAACAACACAAAACACATTATAATACTGTATATTCTCCCAATATTTTCCTTTTCATAATCACTACAGTATAAAAAAAGCTTTATTATTTCAATAAATGCATTGGGTTGTTAAGAAACATCCAATACTATGTTTAATTTAGCTACAAAAAAATTAAGACAGTTCCAAAATGTACATAACACACAGCTTTAGTTTGTGCCACGCCCCCACTATCTGTTTTTAAAGTAGAACTTGACCAAGATTGCACATCCAAGTAGACTCATAAGTGTTGTGGACTCTGTGAGAATGTTTCTCATTTTATGGCTGCTACTTAAATCAGCTTAAAAAGTCTGAAAATAGCAAAATAATAATGATTCTCATCATAATGATTATGCATCTAATTTGAAAAGACAAAAGTGAGGGAAAACTGCATTGTTACATCAACAGCAGGAAGGCTTGTTGTTAAAAACAGAGAGAAACTATTGGATTGTGGGAAATGCAGACATAGGGATTTGATAAGAGAAGGGATATCTGCAAGGACCATCTACAGTTTTATAAGGAAGCAAGAATAAATATCCATGTAAAAACACCAACAAAAGCAGGTTTCCACATTGATTTTTCTTCACTGCTACTTCAAAAAGATCAAGAAAGCAATGACACACATTAAAAAAGAAATATTTGTGCCCTGAAAAGAATATAACCCACAGACTAGTTATGGAAATGAAGTCATAGGTGGTCCTTTAACAAACCATCTTTTATAGAATTAAACTTAATCCTAATGAGTAAAACAGGAGCATCTATTAAAATTTGTTGTGTAAATCCCACCAGAGTTGCTTGTGTGTGTAATGGCACACCATGATTAAAAAGCAAGTCTGTTTGTATTCTGTGTGAGATTATTTTTCTATGCAAGGTAGGAGAAAAGGAATCACACCCCAATGTTTATCACACATTCAAATGACAAATACTCGTCTTATCTAACCCTTTATATCTCGTATATTTGATTCTCTCTCTGCTATTATAGTTTCTTTAGATATAATGCCTAGATTTAAAATGCTATCTAAGGCCTATGGAAAAAGAATGTAAAGATACTTCTTAGCATTGTGAAGAAATAAAAAAAAAGATCTCAGAATATATAATTTAAGTGTAAATCATTAATATGAGGACAGAAACAACTCCTATGGGAACAACATTGGAGAATTTCAAGAAAAAGTGTTTTGCTGTTGATAATTATATAGGCAGGAAGCTATAGTTTGCAGATGAAACAAAGTCTTAGATGTTTGGAGTAATGTGCTCTGGACGAATTAATTGATAAAAGATTGTGTAAATAATTTGTCGGTTACATAAATAAACTTGCAAATTAAGAACCAAGTGAGGTTTCACACAAAAGTTCATAAAAATCCGTAATCCAGTCCTGCTGGGAATGTAAATAAAGAATAAAAGTTAAAAATAAAATAAAGCAATCTTACAGGAATTTTATATCCATGTATGTGATAATTGAGCCTAACGGAGCTTCCAGTGAGCAGCTGTCAGACTGTAACTGGAAAACTCCCCTGCAGCCAAGAAAACTTGAGTTTAGGTCCTGTTTTAGCACATTCAGGTTTCACTTACATTTATTTGTTTGCTCTTGTCTTTTATAGGGTTACAACCAATAAGCTATTGATGACACTTCAAATTTCTTCAAATACAAAAACATTACTTTAAAACTGAGGTACATATTAAACATAAGCAATTTATGCTGCTGTTTAAAATTCTCTTAAATCATAATAAATCTTAGGAAATACACAATTTATGACAACTTAAGTTATATTTCTGTTTTCCTTGTTATAGAATGAGATTCTAGGGCTAAATAATCTATGCTCTATAGCTGGATGATAAAGCCAAAATAGACTGTGTCCAAATTCTCATTAATAATCACATATAGATGTTCAAATAGATAAAGCTATAGCTCTTATCCAAAAGGTCATTTATACATATTATTTAGGTCTATGCAATTTAATAGAAACAGTAAGCCTTGTTGAGGGACCTTCCAGCAGTTATAGTAAAATATTTTATTCAAGCTTGAATTTTCCAGTGTAGGGTTACTGCAGTGCCACAGCCAGTAATTACTAGTATTACGTACAATGCAGGGAATATCGTTTCCCATAATAATCAACTGCTTTGAGTAAAAAAAGGCAGATAACTGAGAAAATCAATATGTTCACATTTTCAGTTTCTTTGTTTTGGCCTGCCCTCAGGTAAAATATTCCTTTAAGCTTTGGTAGTTAATGGTGAGACATCAGGACATGCTTGCTGACGGCACTGTAAGCATAAAGACAGCAAACGACTCCAGCCAAAGCAGTTTTACAGTAATTCCAACCTCAGCAAACATGCTGTACACAAGTTCCTTTCCAATCTTAAGACCTGAATGTCAGTAAAATATAAAACTCTTTCATAGAACAACATCCACTGACATCAGTAACAAACACCACACTCCCACTCTATACAGAGGTACAACATTAGCTTATATACAATACAAAACAAAACACACCAAAATCCAAATGACGGGATGCAGGCAGCAGCAGGATAGTAAGTTGGCAAGCAAATCGCTTAGTGTGTTCGTGTGTGTGTGTGTGTGTGTTTGTGTCTGAGTGTGTCGCATTTTCATAAACATACAAGGCCCTTTTAGGGACTGATGATAACCAGGAAGCAGTGGTCATAATCAAAACAAGGGGTTTTGAGGAAAGAGTGCAAGCACACACACACACCCACACACAAACAGAAATGTTAAACTTTATTCATTAAAGTTTTAAAAGGCTCTCGTTGGCTGTTCTCGCTGTCTTTCAGGCTAATTTGAACATCCCGATGGGAGCTCTGCGTCCAGGGGCGGGGCATCCTGTCAAAAGGAGAGAGGAGACAGCAGAACCAGAAGAGGTGAGACAGCACTTTAAGAAGCACCATGAACAATGATCAGTATCTTGATAGTGACATTAAGTCTGCTGGCCTTTACACTTAAAATCCATTCATTTTCACCTAAAACGTGTTTTTATGGATAAAAAGACATGTTGTGGACCATGATTTTACTGAAGTACTTTACTTGACCCTTGCTGATGTACAGTAATGTGTCTGTTGCATCATTTTCTGCTACTGGAGTACAGTATGGCTTCAAAGATTAATTCCATGGGCGACTGGTCAGAAATAAGTATTTACTGAATCTACTCAAGAAGCTTAGCTTTTTAATGGTGTATAATGAGTGTAGATACGTGGAATGCAGACTGAGTAAAACACACATATATTGGTGTTAATAGAATAATAGAACTGGATAAAAACAAAGTTTCAGCTTCTAGCACGGGACTTTTCTTCACAGTGGGAACTGGTTGTGACCATAAAGCAAGTCTAAATTTTTCCCAAACATGTTCTGACCAATCAGATCACATTTTGCTCTGCATAAATTTACTATTTGTATTTCCATTAAACAAATGAGTTGGGTTTAAATACAAACTGTGTGTTTGTACCTTGTGTGAATGTCGTCTGTGAACTCACAGTAGAAAGTGAAAGTATCTGTCATTTTATTTCAGACTTTATTTCGTTTGATTTTGGGAATAGTTTAGTTGTTTAAAAAAAACGTAAAAAAATTGTATTTATTTTGACCCTGCTCTGATATATTCTTGTGCTTAGTGTGTCTGTACAAGATTTGCTTCAATTCAATTCAATTCAATTCAGTTTTGTTTATTTTACCTATTCAGTCATCACAAGGCATTGTGAAATATATTGTCCAATTCAATCTAATTATAACCCAGTTCCACCCAGTTTATGGTAATTTAGCTGTAATCTAATTAAATTAAATTGATTATGATCGAGAGTAGTCCAGTTCCTTACAATTATGTTCAAATAAAACAATTTATTCTGAATATGAATGAAAGATGTGAAGTGTTGATGTTGGACTATAAGCAGAGGTTTTAGACCGATAGACCGAATTACTTTCTATTAATTTCATAACCTGTACCTTTGGGAATGTTTAATATAAACTTCCAACAATTTAATTTGTAAAGAAAAGCATGAATAAGTGTTTAGTTTTAAAACATTTTTAATAGTTCAAGCGGTCCAGCCGTATCTTGTCTTTCAGATCTTTTAACTCCTTCCAGACCTCTGAGATCTGTATATATTGTGTCTTGTGCTTGTCCTGCTTTACTGTTGGTGTTGTATTGCTGCTGGTACCCAAATTTCCCTGAGGACTCTCCAAAGGGATTAATAAAGTATTTCTATTCTATTTCTATTCTATTCTGTCTGCTTATCAGATGCTTCTGCTTGTACTGAGGTTCTATAGAGATGCCTTCCCCACCTTTCCCTCCACATCAGGACTTTACCAACAGTGGATGTTTTTTAAAACTGGTTTTAAAAAGCATTTTTCAAACCTTGGCTTTTAGTTATGAATGAGCTGTTGACATTTAGTAACTTGTCTTGTTTTCTGGTGTCTGGTGATTCTTGTTTTTAAGTCATACAGCATGTCTGTTTTGTTTGTTTCTTTTTAAATGGGCTTCTAAATAAATATGACTCGACACCATTTTGTTCCACTTAGGCTCCTTCACCAGACCCAACTTGCCAACCTGCAGCTCAGACACCAGAGGAGAAGAAAGCGTTGCCAGGTGCGGTGAAGCTACCTGGGCCTGCGGTGAATCTAACAGAGCTGCAAAACGTCAAGAGTGAATTACGATGGGTCACCAAGGATTAACATGTAGGTTAGTTGTTTCACACATGAAATTAATACACAATATGTTGCTTTTTATTCTGAAAAATGAAATCTATTATTTAAAGATATAAGACCTGTATCTATTAATGATTTATTTATTCAACTAACATGAAGTTTTTCTTTTAATAAGTCTATTAATACTAAAGTCAGTATGGTCATTACAACTGCCCATCCATGTTAGCTAATATCATCATCAGAAAAACACAAACACTCATTGTTTGGTAGGGATGGAAAAAAAATGAGCTGGCTTTTAACAGTGACACTGGTTTTGACATAAAGCTTCCTTTGAATGTTGGACAGGTCAGAAAGGCTGGATTTGAAGACTCAAAAAGAAAATAAAATAAATGCAAATAATATCCAAATTAGAAAAAGGAAGCAGAAAGGGTGAATTTATAAACTGAGCTACCAACTCACTGTGAGGGATGCAAATCCATTAAATGTGAAAGAAAAAAAAAGGGAAATGATTTTCCAACTGGAACGGAGGTACAGTATACGAAGTGAGAGCTGATAAATGTCAGCGAGGTTTAAATCCTGCAGCAGACACAATATAATCAAATATGATTGTCAGTCAAAGATAGTTGTGTCTCAAAGTAAAATTTATAAATGTAGCCAAATAATTTTAAACAATAATTAAAACTTCCAAGTCTCAAACATAAAGAAAATGTCTTTGGCTTTTTGCTGTAAGCAGATATTTCGTTTTCTTATCATTTGTTCACAACTACAAAGCCTTGTTTTATGGACAGTTATTGACTATAAAATGAAGCTGCAGCAATAAAAAAATAAAATAAAAAAAGAAGTTTTTATGATGGAATTTAAATTGTGGACCATTTATTTAATTTCTTATGGTACATGTGGACTCCTGGATAATCCTGAGATAAAAGAAACTTTACCAGTTAATTTACCCGAGAAGAAGCTGATGTCGATCAATTATGTCTTTGATGCATAACAAAGAGAAAAGTAAAGATCCTTCTGGTGTCAGCGTGACTTTAACCACAATAATTACTTGTAGTGGTCACAGCTCGCCACAGGGAGGCGCTGTTGGCTGCTCAGGCTTTGCCGTGGGCCAGGCTGTGTGTTGATGTCTCTGTGTGTGGGCTGTAGGGGTTGAGTCAGGCGCTATATTTATGCTTTATAGGAGTATGAGTGTGAGTTTTGGAAGTGTGAGCATTGAGGGGCAGTCTGTGCTGTGACTTTTCAGCAAGATGCAGAAACCACAATATCAAAACACTGCAGCCTCTCCACCCTGCTCAAACTGTGTGGGTGCGCCGTGGTGGGAGATGATGAGGGAGGAAAAGCACGAGCTGGTTAAAGTTTAAGATGTGAACACTTCACACCAGTTATTAGTCCAAACAACAACCGTCTAATGATACCATTCATGATTAATAAGCTTTTTGGTGTTGATTATAAAATTCTATTATATATATACACACACACACACACACACACACACACACATAAAGTTTTTTCCAACTTTTGGTAATGAGCAGCATGTCAGGATCCCCTTCTCCTGTTAAGCATTAAGTGACATTATTATTAGTTTGAAATAAATTAGAAGTTGAAAAATTTCGGGGAGCTTATATGTTAAATAAATAAATAAATGAATCAGTGTTTCCCCTACTCCAACACACCTGACCCAAATTAAATGGATCCAACAGCCTTTGAGGTTCTGCACAATAACTCATTAATTTGAGTCAGGTGTCAAAAACCTGCAGGACTGCAGTCTCCATGGGAGCAAATTTAATAGCCCTGCTGTAATAGTAATATTTTCCTTAGTATGGATACTGAAATGAAAGTATAATTGCAACCATAGTACATCCCCATTTTTCTTTGTGCATATGTGACGTTTCTTTTCCAGTTTTCATCTAATAATGACACCTCTCTTTATCCAGTTACTGCAGCCATGAAAGCCATTTCATGGCCATTTCATGGTTTCCTCTTCTGCCCGCACTGGCCAGTTTAGACTTTAATTTTCGTCATCAGACATGGACACCATGCCATTAACACAACAGTTTAGGCACAATGACTTGCTCAGACATTAAGATGTTTCTTCAGTTTCTTGGCAAAAGGTTTTACATTCAGTTTGTTAGCTGTTAGCAAACATTTCACCTCTGTCCCCTGATTAAGATCTCCTTTGAGTTCTAGCTTGATGTTCACATCCACACCAAACCGGAATAACAGGCAGTGAGTCTTCAGCTGTATGAAACTAGAAAAACAATTTTTTTAATGGACCATGTGCACATGATGTTCAAATGGGCTGAGACCTTCCCACACAGTTCCCTTAAAGTTAAAACGCATTACTGTCACTATATAAAGAAGCAACAGCAGTATGACCTAACAGTGTATTTATATTTAACCCTCATTACTTGAAGGATAAATTGAAAGCTAAAAATGGAATCGATTCCTTGTTTAATTTTTTTTTTTTTTTTTTTTTGAAGACAGCTGAAATATTAATTAAGCTAAAACAAACTAATTTAGTCCATTATTTTTGTAATTCAGATACTTAAACCAGATATATCCCTGGAATTTATCAACCTTTTTTATTAGCTAATAATCCTTTCATGTCCAGCAGACTCAAACTCAACTCTTTGAAAAGGGAACAGTCTAAAAATGTATTAAAAAGTAAGTGTGGCAGAATTACAGAGATAAAAGAAGAAACAAAAGTAGATACAGTAAGAACAGAGAAACCAGGCTTAATCCTTTTAATCTCAACTGTCACGGTTCGGCTGTCTCTTAGGCATTACCCGACAGCTTCTAAAGAAAATCCCTCACAGGGTCTTTATCTGTCTTTTGTCCTTCAGGATCTTCCTGCCAGACGACGAGGACGATTATCTTCATGGACACAGATTTGCCCACCGCTGCTGAAGACTAGCAAAATCTCCAAACTCAACATGTTTGGAAACACTGAAAGTCTCTGAAGCTCGACTTTTGTAAACTCTCTTCCAATCAGTAATACAGCATTAAAAGTTTGTCTATCACTAGGGGTGGATGCTGTTTTGTCACTAAATCCAGAATTTAATTTTATTTTGTACAAAAATTTGTTTCTGCTACAGATAAGGCTTCATTTTACTTCTGCGATGTGTTTTCTTTTTTGAGTGTGTTTTTTAAAGGTGCTTTCAATTGGATGGTTAGAAGGAAATAAATTCAAAGATTATCATGAACTTCCCAAAAACAAAACTTTTAAATTCAGTGTAGAAGAACTTGTACACACATCAGCTGTTCAACTTTAATTTATATGGATGCTTTCTGATAAGTGATTTCTTTCTAAATGTTCTTCATACAGCTGACTGTTTGGGTTAAAGAATAATGTTTATGCTTTTCAGATGGAAAATGTGTTATGTTTGTTTAATGTTGTTACAATTCCCATAAAATTTAAATATTGCAATAAATCCAACAAAGTCCAAATTTATTTTGTCAGTTTCTGTTACAGTAAATGAGAATAATGGTGGCTGAAAGACCTGAATATTATTCGTTTTTGTTTGTTTCTGCTATCATTGGTCGGTAAGACAGTCTATTACCTTAATTTAGTTCTGGGACGATGTGTACTTATATAGCGCTGTCTGTACTTATAAAGTGCTTTTATCCAAAGCGCTTTACATTATACATCACATTCACCCATTCACACACACATTCACACACTGATGGTGGAAGCTGCCATACAAGGTGCTCAACCATGACCCATCAGGAGCAATTAGAGGTTTGGTGCCTTGCCCAAGGACACCTCGACATGAGCACTCCGATCCAGAATTGAACCGGCAACTCTTGGGCTACAGGACAACCACTCTACCCACTGAGCCACTTTGAGTCTTGCCATAAAGTTAAGGCACAGCTGACAGTTATAGTCCAATAAATAATTAATTTATTATGATCAAGGCTCTAATAACGTTTTCAAGCATCTAAAAAATGTTGAAATGTTTGGGATGTAGTTAAATGTTAAAACAACTCTTGGATGGATTGACATAAAATGAGATGCTAACATTCATAGTTCCATGAATACAGATCCTAATGGCTTAACTACGGTGGCCAGGAAGTGCAAAACAATATTAGTGAAACACTTTTACATTTTCGTGATACACGTTTACATCCATTGAAACACTTTTACAAGTTTACTGAAACACAATTCAAAAGATAGGTGTTTCACCAAACTCTGTGACTCATCAGAATCTGTGACTGCAGCGAGCCCTCTGCACGTCTTAGAAGTCTTAGAAGACAAGCAAAGTTTTAAAAACACTTTTATTGAAGTCTGAGTTCATTATAATGCAGGTAAAGTAACATAAAAAGTAACACAGAAATGTGTTTTCAATAAAAGTGAAGACTTTGATCGTGTTGTAAGACGTACATGCAGAGAAATGTACACTATGGTCACAGATTCTGATGGATCACAGATATTGGTGAAACACCTATCTTTGTAATTGTGTTTTGGTAAACTTGATAAAGTTTTTCATTGGATGTAAATGTGTATCACGAAAATGTAAAATGTAATATTGTTTTGCACTTCCTGGCTACCGTACTTAACCTTTAATATTTTTGTCATTTAAAGTCTCTGTTGCTGCTCTGGTTTTCCATCTCGTCTAGCTAGAGATATGAACAGGTTTGTTAAGGACAAGCTGTTAACGAGATCCAGTATTTGAATCAAGTGTGTTTCTGAGCAGTGAAACATGTCAAACCTGCACAACAGTGTCTCATGAGAACCAGAGTCCAAGAACACAAACTTAAGTTCTTCTGTAGCGACCAGTAGGTCAATATTTATGCATATCATGGTAAATTTCAAGAAAAATGTACAAACACAAATCTTTTCTATGAAAAAAGATTGAAAAGAAGCTATGTCTCCCCCAGAAACACTAATGCTGTTGATTTTTTTGGTTCATTCATGCTAGTTAGCAAATAACATGCTGAAACCTTTAAGTGGCTGCACATGGTGAGCAGTTCACCTGTTATATCAGCATGTTAGCCTTGCCATTCAGTTGGCTTTTCATTTCATTTGTTCATTTTTTATATGTGGATTCAACAGTTGTAGGAGTGCAGAAAAACACCCTGAAACAAGTCGACAAACTGACAGAAACATTTTGAAGATGAAAAGTTGAAAACATCTTTTTTAGTCCATTAAGGCAAAATTTGTCACACTATTTTTTTACCTTGATCTGAGCACCTGAAGAGATAAACACTTTGTTTTGATCATTCCAGCCACAATTAGCCTACTCCTGTACGTTGAGCATATGTAGCAGGTTGTTTTACTCCTGTATAAAGATATGCTGCATTATTCACTAAGATCACATCTAAAAATCCATCAGTTTCGCGTAGGAAAGCTACATTAACAGACATGCATGCCCCCCAATTACAGCACAAATCCATCATCATATCACATGTTCTTTTGCACTTACATAAACCCACACACACACACACACACACCAGCAGTAGCTAATTTTAGCCTCCATCAGGTCACAAAGGAATATTCAGCCAAGAGAGAAACAATGTCTATGTAGGATCAGGGGAATCTGTCATCGAGTGGGAAAGATTAAAAACACTTTGCAGATTCAAAAGGGTGTGAGTCTGTTTTTCTCTCTACAAATACCCTTTGTGCTGAATTTTGAACCAGTGTAACCTCTCCATAAAACAAAAACACCCACACAAACACACTCATCTGACTGTGAGCCAGCATCTGTTTAGAGATGGTGATCATAACTCAGAGCAAAATGTCCCCTGCAAGAACTTGTAAGTGTGCAATAAAAAGATGTTGTTTGCATGCTGATGTAGCTCTACATTAATTACACCCAACTATAAACACTCCTATCTCCCTCACACCATCCACTTCTCTTGTTGCATAAAAATAATATCATGACCATCTGCGTGATTCTGAAGTGCTGCAGGTCAGAATAAGGTTAAATGCCTCTCCAAAGGGCACGGCTTATTCTAACAAGCTATGAGTTACTTTTGACACTTGTAAAATCTTTTATAACTTGGCAGAACTTCTTTGGGTTTGATATGCATCTTGCACCAAATCCATAGAGCCATGTTTCTATTATTGTCACCATGGCGATGAGGATACAGATAGGTGTCATAGCAATCGTGCCCTGGAATCCTGGTCACAGACTGTGGCAGCTGTATTTACCGATGAGTTCATCCATGGGGATAGACACTAAAACCCTGCTTGGCTCCCTCTCAGTCCGACTTTTCAGTGCATCTGCTTGCTTGTTGGTTGGGCACATACACTGGCTTATACTTACTCATGGACTAGAGAAAATGGTAGTGGGCAAACATAAAACCAGCATAGAAGGTATCACACACAGGGACAATGGGTCTTTGGTACAGTTCGTGTTTTGGTTCTTACGGGGGGCGGGACAAGGGATTGTGATCATGTGTGAGAAGGGGGCAGTTATTACCCTCCTTATCATTGTGTCACATGGCAGCTGCTGCAGACAGAACTGGATAAAAACACTGATGGAGAGAGCTTGACTGAGGGGGCACACTACTTGATTTTTCCACTCTCTTTCTGACCTTATGCAGCTTGATAGCGACATATTTTCCCGACTTCACTCATTCACTCTTTCTTGTGCTTTCAACTTTTAATATTTCTACATTACCTCCTTCCTCAATTGTGAAAAAGGATATTATTTAAACTTTTTTGTTTTCCTTTTTGGTCTTTTTTAAACTTGGTCACTCTGTCCTTCCTTTTTTCCATCTCCTTCATCTTTTGCATGGATAGCTATTCCCTCCTCTACAGTTCTACCTATAGAACTGGACTCCTCTGTGGCTTCCAGCGCCTGCGCTCTCAGAAGAAGATGTGTGATATTGTCCTTGAGGCTGGCGGGGTTTCTTTCCCGTGTCATCGTGCCTTTTTAGCCAGCTCCAGCGACTATTTCTGGGCCCTATTTGGGGAGACTACTGTAGAGCGATTAGCAAGCTCCATTAGCCTCCCAGCGCTGACACCTGAGGGATTAGAAGCCATTCTGGACTTCCTGTATTCAGGCTGGCTCAGCATCTCACCATCCACACTGCCTGCTGTTCTTGAAGCCGCCAGGTATCTGCAGGTGGAGACTGCTTTGTCAATATGTGAGCGATTTATGACCGATGATTTAAATGCTGAGAACTGCTGCTGCTATGCTAACCTGGCTGAGCGCCATGCCCTCTTAAATGCGTTCGAAAGTGCTAACCGAACCATTGCCATGGAGATGAAGCGTTTGCTACAGAAAAGCAAGGTTGATCTTCTAGGGTTGAATATCCAATCTCTGATGGCAGTTCTTGATGCAGATGAGATACCTGGCATCAAGGAGGTGGAGCTTGTAATGCTGACTCTGGAATGGTTGGATGAGAATGGGCCCCTCCCACTCCTCAAATCAAATCTTCTGTTGAGTCATTTGCGCTTCGGATTGGTCGCCGCTTCTGACCTCATTAACCTCTGTCATGCCCACAGAGCCATGAGCACACCTTTAATTAGAAGTCAGCTGACTCGAGCGATGGAGTACCACAGACTGGGTTCAGCTCAGCCAATCACACAGAGCAGGCAGTCGACTCTCCGAGCATCGCCCAATTGTGCGCTTCTTGTGGGTGGTGGGCCCAGTGCTGAATGGCCAGAACAGGAAGTGTTGGCCTTTGATCCAAGAAGTAGGAAGTTTTCAACAACAAGTTGTGTTCTACCTCGACGATTGAGGAATTCCTGTGTGTGCTCAGTGGGAGGTTTTCTTTTTGTGATTGGGGGAGAAGAAGTAAAACAGGGAGACGAAGATGAGAAGAAGTCTGTCATCATGGCAACATCCAGCCAAGTGTGGAGGTACGATCCTCGATTTGGTTACTGGAAGCAGGTGGAGTTCATGCAGGAGAGGCGGGCAAAGTTCACCTGTTGTGTGGTGGAGGATGTTATTTATGCCATCGGGGGACAACGCTCACATCTCAACTCAGACACACAACAGTCTCTTGCTTCTGTTGAGTTTTATGACATGGCAACAGGCGCGTGGAGGAGAGGAGCAACAATGCCTCGCCCTCTTCATGGCCATGCTTCTGCTGTGCTTAACAACACCATCTATGTATCAGGTGGACTTCCTGGCAGCCAGGGCAACATTCATGGCAGTAACCAAGGTGAAAACCAGGATGAAAATAGGGAAATGAGCAGAGACTTCATGTTCTGGGATCTCAAAAGTAGAGTTTGGGAAAAGAGGGCCTCCATGTCCATTGGCAGGTTCAGTCATCGATTGGCAACTTCCCATGGATACATCTATGCCTTGTTGGGAATGTACGAACCTTTCTGTGACATTGAACGGTATGATCCACTGTCAGACCATTGGACACGCCTTAAACCCCTTGTCACTGGTTCCTCCAACTATGGAATGGTATCCTTGCCTTCTGGGAATCTGCTAGTATTCGGAGGGAGAAGATGGAGTGATGGACAGGAGGTGATTGTGAAGAGTGTGCTGGAGTATGATACAAAGAAAGATAGCTGGAGAGAAATTTGCAAGCTTCCTAGACCTCTTACTGGGATTGAGTGCACATTGTTGCCTCTGCCAGAGTAAAAGTATGAACCATTAATGACAACTATAACCTAATTTAAGTGACCCCAACATAGTATCAAAAATATCAAGACAAACTTTTAAAAAGGAACAAAAACTTGACACTTAATTTTCAGGCTGATCAAAATTTCAGCTTTATGTTACTCAAATATAATGAAGAAAACAATCTTGGCAGCTGAAAGTGCTGCAGTATTTGATGGAAACTGGGCTTTCAGAGATTAAATATTAACCTCCACTTTCAACACCTTTACTTCTCACCTCGAAATATAATTCAAGCTTTCTCAAATCCGGTTTCACTGGCAACCGTACAGTATTTTAAGATATTTTGGAATATATATTTATAAGACTAAATAAAGAAGACAAGGAAATAGCAAACTTAGTATAAAGCTCAATTTCTAAGTTAATTTTAAGGGACCTTTTGGAAGTGTTAAAGTTCATGTCAAGCATGCTCAAAACTTTAAAGAATGTGGTAAAACTTAGAAAATCTATTTGAAGATGGTTTCTTTAAGACAATAATGTAGGCTTCAGACAGATCCAATTTCCCTTTCTCTTCTTTTATTCCTAGCAAGGAGCTATAAAAATAACTTCATACAGTCATCTATTACACGCACAGCTTGCTTACAAAGTACAGCTCACAAGCAGTGGCTGCTATAATCTCAGCAATCTTTCAGAAATTAGCCAATGAGAGGACACTAGATTTTTGGGGTGGAACTTACCGAGATAGTATTACTGTTTTTTACACTGAAGTATCACTATGAAGCTGCATAAAGGGGCAAAGTTAAGCCATAAGAAAATTTTAAACAATAAAAAAACTATAAAAGAAATAAAATAAAGAAATAAAAATAAATGAATAACTTGAAATGGAAACTGTGAAGTAGAAAAATACGGCTTCCGCTAGTGAAGACACATAATAATTAGGAACAAAAGGCTCTTTTTTTCTGAATAAACACGAGCAAACAAACATCAAAACAAACAAAAATGCTGCTCTGTTTTTACCAGATAATGTGCGCTAATCCTATCTCATTCATTGCCATAAAAAATGTTACTATTGGTGTAGCTAAGATTTTTTAAAACACATACTTTTTAGTCTGCAGAGGTTTTATTGAGACAATCCAGTAATGACTAATTAATAATGCAGACACACAGAGCACATTATCTTGTAAAAAAAAATCACAGCAGCTTTTGTTTTACTTTTTAATTATCTTGTTAATTCAAAAAAACATGGCTTTATTTTTTAAGTAAATGCAACACAGTTCCACATAATGGCATCCCATACATTCAACTTTTTTTTTACATTTATTGTTATAACAAAGATAACTATATATATATATATATATATATATATATATATATATATATATACGTTTTTTTTAATATTATTTATATATTATTTATTTATTAATATTTTTTTCTACCAATGGTCAGTTTATTTATTATAATTATTTTTTTTTTTTTACCAATGGTGAGTTTCTTCATTAGCTGTCTTTCCTATTTCATATCTTTATGATAAGCATTAATCTTTACAAATATATTTGTAAGTGGAAGTATTTGAGACGATCACTGTGTGAGCTGAGCTAGATGTGATTGCTAAGCTTGAATATTTTAATTAGCTTAGTACAGCACTTTCTGTATTAAGTTTTTGCATTTAGATTTTTTAAGTGATTAATTTAACGAGCACTGCTATAAAGTTATTTTATGTATAGAGCCATGGTTGCTTATATGCTGTTTTTTCTTTTTATGCTAGGCTAAGCAAACATTTTTCATGCTCTAGCTAAAGTTTTTCTTGTCTGTAAAATTGTCTGCAAAATTTCTTGTTTCCAAGTTTAAATATCATCTTGCTCTATCTCAAAAGTCTGCTCTCACACTCAAAAAGTCCCTTCTTGCTTTCACGTATATCGTTCTTCCATTCAAAACTCTGAATGGCAGAAGTGAAAATGTTCAATTTAAGCTTTTGTTTATTTGTAAAAAAAAAAAAAAAAAAAAAAACATGTAAGAAATTTAACAGAATAATAAAATAATGAAACGGTTATTCCATTTTCTCACACATGATTGAGAAAAATAAAGTCAAGAGTGCAAGTTAGCTAAACAAAAGCAAAACTTTTATTTTATTGGCTGGCTCATTGTTTTTTTTTTTGTTTTTTTTTTTTTTTTTTTTTGCCTCCAAAGCAAAAATATCAATCTAATCACGCTGGTATCTATCGATACCGATACTAGCCCTGGTATCGATAATATCAATATTTGAGAGGAAAAAGCCAGAGCAGAATTTTGTGGGAAAGCAATTTGATATTTGAGCGTGAAAACAAGAAATCTTGCTTTAAAATTAAACAATTATGCTCTTGATTAAAGATAGGGAAATTCTTCAGTTGTTTTCCATGTACCATCCATATAATTTGAGCTGACAACCAGATGGAAAAAGCAGAGAAAAGCATGGGTGTATTATGCATGGTTTGTGGGTAGTAGATAGGTAGCTAGAATGAATTATTCATGAACTTCTGTGTTACATTTTAATGCCTAATTAATACTGTGCTCTGTACTTGCAGATTATTTATTTAGCATATTTTATAATAAAATCATTCTAAATAAATTGCTTCAATATTTTCAGCAGTCAATGAAAATATATTTCAAATTTCTTCAAAAATTTTATGCTTCATACAGTATGGACATTAGAGACAAACAAAAAGTGTCATGTATTGTGTATGCACAATTTTTTCTTTCTTTCGTTTTTTTTTTTTTTTTTTTTTTATCAATTTTACATTCCAGGTGGTCAAATGAGATCCAAAATAATTTATTCACAGTTTAGAGCGTTAGAGAGAGTTTAACACAGAAATGCAAACGTGATTATTGTTGTGTCGGTTCACTTTTGTTTTACTTTTTAATTATCTTGTTAATTACAAAAAACATGGCTTTATTTTTCAAGTAAATGCAACACAGTTCCATATAATGGCATCCCATACATTCAACTTTTTTTTTACATTTATTGTTATAATACAAAGATAACTATATATATATATATATATATATATATATATATATATATATATATATATATATATATATATATGTTTTTTTTATATTATTTATATATTATTTATTTATTAATATTTATTTTCTACCAATGGTCAGTTTATTTATTATAATTATTATTTTTTTTTTTACCAATGGTGAGTTTCTTCATTAGCTGTCTTTCCTATTTCATATCTTTATGATAAGCATTAATCTTTACAAATATATTTGTAGGTGGAATTATTTGAGACGATCACTGTGTGAGCTGAGCTAGATGCTTCATACAGTATGGACATTAGAGACAAACAAAAAGTGTCATGTATTGTGTATGCACAATTTTTTCTTTCTTTCGTTTTTTTTTTTTTTTTTTTTTTTTTTTAGCAATTTTACATTCCAGGTGGTCAAATGAGATCCAAAATAATTTATTCACAGTTTAGAGCGTTAGAAAGAGTTTAACACAGAAATGCAAACGTGATTTTTGTTGTGTCGGTTCACTTAAGTACAAATTTTTACCTAGGGTTAGGCATTATTTTAAGTTATCATTTTTTCAGTTATGAGAAAGTTATTCTGGCTTTTTTTTTAAGTATCTGTGCCATTATTCACACGCTGCTACTTTATGCCATTTTTGTAGCTATAATTATTTCAAATGACTTAATCATTGACAATTAAATAGATGGGTAAAAAGCTCAATAAATAAATTACTTAAATTAATAAAGGAAACAAATTAAGCCAAACTTTTTAAGTTTGACTGCATTTTAAATTATTGAAATAATTAATTAATTTATTGTCCCATTCTACATATAAAATCAGCAATGCTGCTATTATCACCCAGCCAAAGAAATAGCAAGTGTATTGTTGCTCAAAATAGTAACAACAAATATTTTAACCAATAACTTGATACCAGTTGGAGATATGGATCTTGTCAGATCATTTGGCCTTTTCATTAGTGTGTTCCTCTGGATACAGGAAATCATTAAAAGGCTGTAATTCTGACCAACACTAATTGGTAATGTGAATTTGACAACGTCTGCAGCAGAAATGCATCTTATTAGATGGATTTGAGCCACCAAAAACCCTTAGAATGACACTTTAATTCAAATTCCAAATATAACTTTAGATGCAATGTGTATCAGAGGACATCTGAATTCATAAGACAAGGACATGGAAACATTTAAGACATTCATGTGGGTAAAAAAGAAATCTCACTCAACCAAAAAAGGATGTCTTAAGCAACAAACTCAACTTTGGTGGATGTCAATTTAAGTTTAATGGGGAGTGCTTGTACCTTTATATACAGTAGGAGAAACCAAATACATAGCACAACATAGGAGAGCCAGCCCTACAATTCAAGATTTGGTGATCGAACTGCATCTCAAGGATAAAGAACACACGTTTAAAGACAATAATGTACATATTTTGAAGAAGATAGATCGGGGATGGGCAACTCCAGTTCACGTGGGCTACAGTCCAGCAGGTTTTAGGTGTTTTTCTGTTTCAACACACCTGATTCAAATTAATAAGTTATGGAGCAAAACTTGACAACAAGTTGTTGGATCCATGTCATTTCAATCAGATGTGTTGGAGAAAGGAAACATCTAAAATCTGCAGGATAGTGGCCATTGAGGACCAAAGTTGTTCTTCGCTAAGACAGATGGTCTAAGACAGGTGTTAAGTCATTCATGTTATACTGGATAAGTCCATCTAGGAAACAGAAGAGGTGGCGTTTGGTATTACCTTCCCAATACGTACAGTGCAGCTTGTCAATAATTCTCACGTTACTTAAGGCACTTTGGTCAGGCAGGTAAAAAGGGGAAAATGACTTAAACAACCCACAGAATGGTCAGTTGATTCATTGACACTTAGGACCTCAACTACCCTTAATATGTGGACATTCTTTTACACCTATAGGCCGGAGCTCCTCAGCGACTACTTTGAACTGAAGAGGTCTTTTGGATGAGGGGTGAGCCATTTTCAAGAACCAGGAAAAAGAAGTTGAGTTGTCATTTGAGCTCCTGGGCAAAAAACATTCCTGCTTTTAAGGACTGTTTATCGTGGCTGCCTCACATATTTTAAGTTTGCGTCATTTCTGCATGTATTCAGAAATCATGGCTAACCTGTTGCCCAGGCTGGAAAACTGGGTTGGACTTTCTGGAGCGGTCCTTAACTGATTCAGGTCCCATTTAGAAGGCCGGAGTTATTTTGTTACAATCTGCAGCTATGAATCCGAGTGTGTGGCTATGACTTGTGGTGTCCCCCAGGGATCAGTCATTGGGCCTCTTCTGTTAAACTTGTACACTATATGCTCCCTTTGGGTCAAATATTGTAGAACTTTAACTTTATCAGTTATCACATTATGCAGATGATACACAACGTCATGCCCAATAGACTTACTGTGTCAGTGTCTGGAGCAAATAAACATCTGTACGAGGAAGAATTTTCTACAATTAAATGAAGACAAAACTGAGATTTTTCTGTTTGGTAGCGAAGAGAAGAGGGTCATCATTAGTAAACACCTGGAGACTCGGGCTCTTAAAATCACCAACCAAGTTCGTAACCTTGGAGTGTTGATAGACTCAGATCTGACTTTCAGCAGCCACATCAAAGCTTCACTAAGAAGCTTTTTACCAGCTCAGAAACATCAACAGAATTAAAAGTTTAGTCTCCCAGAAAGACCAAGAGAAACTCATCCATGCATTCATCTCCAGTAGACTGGATTACTGTAATGGTCTTTTAACAGGACTTCCTAAAAAGAGCATTAAACATCAGCTCATCCAAAATGCTACTGCTGGAGTTTTAACCAGGACAAATGTAACACATCACATTAGTTTTGAAATCTTAACACTGGTTTCCAGTTTATACTGGTTTCCAGTCAGTCACAGAATAGATTTTAAAACCCTTCTGCTTGTTTACAAATTCCAGAATGGTTTAGGCCCAGAATACATCTGTAATATGTTCAAAGAATATAAACCTAGCAGAGCTCTTAGATCCAAAGACTCCGGTCAACTAGTCCAGACCAGAGTCCAGACTAAACATGGAGAAGCAGCATTTAGCTGTTATGCTGCAAACAAATGGAACAAACTGCCAGTGGAGATTAAACTTTCACCAAATGTAGACATTTTTAAATCCAGGTTAAAAACATTTATTTTCTCATGCGCCTATGTATGAAATCTACACTGTAGCTTTTTAATTTATCTTGCTTTTAATCATTTTAATGTAATTTATTATTTTATTGTGATTCTTGCTATTTATTGCTACCTTTTACCATTTCTTAATATCTGTAATACTTGGAATGTTTTATGTAAAGCATTTTGAATTGTCCTGTACATGAAATGTGCTATACAAATAAACTGCCTTGCCAGCAGCAGGATAGGGAACCCAATTTAAACTCTGAGGGATTGACATCTGTAACAATTATGGAAAATTTTCATGACAAAATATGGTGTACTTGGTTTAGGGACCTTGCTTGTCATGATACTGCTATTGTTTTTTTTTTCTGTCATCTCAAAATTAATCAAATTTTTACCGCCTCTTCTGCCACCTCATTTGTCATCTTGTTTACACCCCAAAATGTCAGCAACTCGGTCTGGTCTGAGTGCTTGAATGTGACCCCTAGAGGGAACCTCCAGCGCAGTCATGACCCCCCAGTCGTGTTCTGTCATGATCTCTTTTTTCATGTCACCATGAAAAACCACAACAATGTCATCCAAATGACCAAAACTTTATTGATACACCCTCATCTTCCAACAGAACACAAAGAATGTTCACATAAATAAATACAGTTTTTTAATTATAATTTCTAGATTTAACACTAAACAATCTTTACTCAACGACAGTCTGCCCCCAAAAATAAATAAATAAATAAAAATAACCCCAATAAAATTAGAGATCTAACACATTTAGTTTGCACTCTATAAGTAGGGATCTACTGTATCTAGAGATTTCAAACACAAAAACAGAAAAGGATTTATTTATTTATTTTCTTTTATCAACAACAAAGACATAATACTACAACCAACCACGGGCAGCAGCATAGAAAGAGCATTTAAACTGAGGGTTTATTAGTGTGTGTATTTGCATGTATGATTGCTTTTATGGTTTTGTGCAGAGTCTGAGTATTATAACTTTTGGCAGCAGCATAAAAACCTTTAAATATTTATTAGACCCCATAATTTCCAATGCAAAATATTAATCTATGTTCTATGTCACATGCAGGAAAGAGAGCAAGATGATCTCTAAGGAAAAATCCACCCTTGGAAACTTTGACACTGTTATATAAGTGATGGTTAAAGAATCATATTCTGATGAAGTGGTTTCCTTATTTCATTATATGATAATAATGCTTCCCTGAAATAAATAAAATGTCTTTTAAAAGTGTCATTGTTAAAATAAGTCTTACTCAACTAATCTATATATTTATTCATGCTTCTTTAATTTATTTAAACATACATATTTTTTTTTTTAGTAAAATGGTGTTCAGTAATAACAAAGAGACCATTTTCTGGGGAATATGCAGAGGGAATATGCAGAGGATGATGCTCCTAGATACATAGAAAGCCGAAGGAAGGTAGGGGACATTGCAGAGGCAAAGGGTGCTCCAACAGTCTTAAAGGCAGAGAAACCAATTAGATATTTAGACAACTTTAAATTGACATCTGTACAAATTTAAATTTTTGGAAAAAAATATTTAATAGATTATTACTTCATTAGGAGTTTTTCTTTCAAAATGCATTATTTATTAACAAATGGAGTTAATTATTTTGAATAAAAAACCAAAATCTAATTACATAAATATACCTGCAAGTTTTACAAAGCTTATTGAAGTTACAGCCAAATAAGTAGTTTAGACATGAGGTTTTATAGTGTTGCAATGCACTACATGGGTCATTAAATAAACCAAAATTAAGCGTAACAAGGTAAAACATGTATGACATAAAGACCAAAAATTAATCAACAAGTTTTAAGGTCAGCTCCAGAAAACCTTCTTTGCACCATACAGGTCCATCTCTGCCAAGATTACTCATCAGTACAGTCAGTTTTAGAATGCTAGGGTGTCTGAAAACCTTCTGTGGCAATGAATCGACAAATAAAATCTGAATTAGGATCTGTATTTCCTTTTGCATTAGACAAAGATACATTCACTAAAATTTGGTATCTTTTTGCAACACCCTCTAGTGCGTGGATGCCACATCTACAATTTATTTATATGGAAAACAATTGCATATTTTTTAAATTTATCATCACAAATGTGTGAAATTAAAAGTTTAAAGTGGATCCAGTGCATTGTTTTTCCTTTATCACCACAAATTCTTTAGCAAACAGACTCGACCCTTGATAAACGCCAATAATTTCTTACTCAAATATTACTTTTAAAATAGAACAATGCAATTATGCACTAGTTTCCTATACTTTATTTAAATATAAAAATAAATATACTTTGATATATTGTAAGCTTTGTAGCATTTATAGGATTTATATTTGTAATACAATCATCAGAGCAAAAGTGTTTGTTTTCCCAAATCTCAGATACTTGTAGTCAGTGTTGCCCCTTAAGCTGTTTTATCATGGATGTGTAAACACTATTCATTATTGAAGCCTGCATACATTATACACTATACTGATTATTAGTAGTATCCTATAAATTCTATGCAGTATTGTTGTGATTATGCAACAGCAAACGTGCTGGTGAAAATACACCCAGACCAAGCCAGCTTTCGGAGGCTCAAGGAAAGACATGAAACACAAATACTGTATTTATAACAGACATTTTACGTTATTACTGAGATGGAGTAAATCAATTTAAACTGACTGCAGTGGACTCAGCTGTCAAAGTTATGCTTTTAAACTATGGAATAAAAAATCTCAGGGTTTGGCAGAAGCAGTCTGCAGCTGGGTTTGCAGGTTATGACAGATGGACAGCAACTTCAGCAGCAGTCTTTCTTAGAAATGTTGGTAATGGTTGTGAAATAAAAAAAAATAAACCTTAGTTTTAAAGACAAAAGCGCCTCATAGAGTCCAATGGGTATTTTTACTTTCTTCTTCTCCTTGTTCTGTTTGTTTTTTGTATATACTGCAGAACAAAACGGAGATGAAAAAATAAAGTTTAATTCCTTAAATGTCTGCACAGTCTTGGCACATAAAACCTAATTCTGATTCTAACTCAGTGTTTGGTTTAGTTTAGTGGCCAAAGCTGCTTTGTTAAATATCAGGAAATTATACAGTTTGGTTTTGAACAAGCCTAAGACCACCCATGTTTCTGATTAGGTGTCAGTCTTTTTTGGTTTACACAGTGACTAGATGTTATGCAAATGGAATTTGAAGAGTATGAAATGCCAACATTTTGTTCCGGTGGTGGTGGTTCATTCCCTCTTTCCAAAACATCTGGGAATTGGTGCCCACACTTTATTTACATAAATAATCAGCTTCTGAATTACAATCTTATATAGTCCTACTATACAAGTATCATCTTGAAAGTTCCTTTCTAGAGCAGAACGTGGGAAGAAAAATTAAATGAATACAACTGGTATGCCCATCCCTCTCTGCTGTGCTTCAGCTCTGCTTCTAGAGGAGGCTGTCCTTAAATTGGTAACCATGGCAACTGCTTAAGTGGCAGTGATTGTCTGGATCTTACTGGTTGTTTGCAGTCAGGCACAGTGGATTCTTGCAAATAACATTGAAATGAAAGGAGCAACCATAAATGGGCAGTTTTTTTTTTTCTTTTACTCGTGGCAAATATTGATCTCAGGACATAGAAACAATTTCAGCAAATGTGTCAAAAATATTTCTATACAAGCTATTAATGTCTGCCATAACCATGACTCTTCAAATACTTTCACTTAAACTGAAACGTGTCTTGCATTCTCTATCTTAAACCTAAAACATAAAGATAATGAAATACCAGAGTTCCTAAATATAAGATGCACCCTGGCTACATGTCAAAAACTATCAGTTTGGGGTGGATTTTTCCCTTAAATGCCTCCTATTTCAAGAGGATGTTGCATGCTTCAGGTCCAGCCCAGCGCAGTGTGTAATTACCAAATTGGCACAAACAAAAGCCTCTAAATCTAGATAGATAGTGGAAGTGAGACCAGTAGGTTTTAAAAAAGATGTTTGCTCACAGTCATCTGCTGTAACACTCACTGTACAATAAATATCAATATCATCAAGTATAAGGCGTTATAGAATACAATGCATGTCACTTGCTGGCTATTAGACTGTCTATGTGCACTCCATATAAACATGGCACGACAAGCAAGATGAATAAAAAATACACTCTGTGATCCCACTCCGTGGAAATGATGAACATCATCCACAGGAAGCGATGACAGCTTCTTTGTATGGCGTTTTGTTTGTCAGGGACAGCACAAAAGCTAATACGTAATACTCAAAAATCACATCATCTGGCCATGAGTCATTTGGTGAGGCACAAACCAATCAGCCGGGGGTCCTCAGAAAGCTGTCATCTTGCACTTGTTACATCAAGGCTGCTGAAAGAGCGCCCTACTCTCCTCTGTTGACGCGGTCCGTCATCATCTGATCCCTTGGTACAAAAACCTCTGATTGCAACTCAGACGCATGAAAACATCAGCAGCAGTTTGTTCATCTCTATCCAGAATCAAGCAATCTAAGTTTATGTGTGTGTTTTACGCGTCAGACGTGCGTCTCAATGTAGGAGTGTGTGTGAGACAGGGACGGTGTGAGGGGCGGCCCGGGGTCTGATTCGGCGGTTGAATTTGGCTCCTGAGTGAACAGCTCCTGATAGGCTCTCTTCCACTCCTGGAACTCTGCCGACGACAGCTGGGGATTGGCCAGCAGCCTGTCAATCAGTGCTAGTTCGCCCTCCCTGTCCTATGAGGATGCAGAAACAAAGGAGGGGCGGGTCACTTTTTAAATATTTGTTACCACTGCGTTTTTAAAATGCAGACACTCAAAGCAAGACACACATGTAAGGGGACATTAAGCTTTTACCTAAATTTTTCTAGTATATCCTCTGAAGGTTAATTCACATATATTTGTAACTTTAGTGCACTTATTCCATTATTTTCTGATAATATTAATCTAAATAGTGAACTTTTGGAGTATTTTGCACTGCTAGAAAAATAATTAATATAAAAAGAAGAAACATTAATACATAAATAGAAATTATTAATATAAACAGAAAGTTGATCATGTAAAATGAAAAAAAGAAAAAAATCATAAAAAGATCTATTTAAGAAGGTTCCTGCACTTACAGACATAGTATTTTATGTGTTGTTTTACCAGTTTTGTCAAGAGCCATTTTTGCATTTCAGGCCTGTGAAACAATAAAAAAAGAAATCAAACTTTAATAATTTTGTGATACTGCCATCCGTTTTGTCAGAACTCTAAAGATGCTCTGGTATTGAGGATACCTCCACAAAACCAGACTGGGTTGTCTTTATGTTTAAAAAGTCTAAATAATAATTAGTAATTTGAACACAATAATGTAATGCTACCAAGGTGAAAGTAATAAATGATGTATGCATAAACATAAACATAAACTTGTTAGATTCCAATGTAATTTGTTGCACTTGTTGCAATGACAATAAAGTTTTATTCTAAAGTTTTATTCATCGTATTGGGATAAGATGATCCAAACTAGCCAAACTGTGTGGTCATGTGTCTTTAAGATAGAAAATCTTGCAACATCACAAGATCTTCAACTAACTAAGAGGGCAGCAATATACCGCACAGTCTGAAACAGAAAGAGAAAATCTGTTGTCATCTGAATAATGAAAGTTAAATTAAATGCACAAAGTGCATACGAACAGGTGATAACCTCTTTATGTTATGTTGGCTGGCTAACGCTGAACAAAAAGTCAACTGAAAAAAATATGGAAGGTATTTCTGTGCGATTTACTTTCATTTAGAATTAAGCAGTTTTGTTGAATGAACTCTGCAACAGTTAAAATTTTTTTTAAAAAATTTTGTGTTCGGCTCTATGCTTCACTCCTCCAGTATCTCATGCGACCTCTCTCCTCGGGTCCTTACACTCATGAGCCAATCGGATTTGAGCATGTTCTGCTAAATGGACTTATTCAAATTTAACTGTCTACTACAATCAGCTTCTAAAAAAAAAACCTGAGGTGAGAAAAAGGCAATGTAGTTAGTTTGTTCTTGTTCATGTTAGACCTGTAAGGCCTTGATCGGGATGTTTACTCCATTACTGCCATTAAATTGCCTCCATCCAAACTTTTGTGTGTTATTTGTTGAAAGCCTGAAAATGCAGGAATGAACTGAAATGAAATGAAGATGAAACGTGAAAAATCTGCTTGCTTTCAACTAAAATAGACACACTTTCCCACTTCTAATGGTTTAGGGTTGTAAAAACATAGAAGCATCATAGCAGTGAAAGAGTATTGCTAAAAAAGAATAAATTAGTTACTGACATTTAGCATCCGCTTGCATCCAAAACAGACTCACAATAAAAATTACAGTAATTTTAGGACAAAATGTACAAAAAAAAAAAAAAGAATGTAAATTCAGAATTCACTGATTAAGGACTTTAGGATGGTGATCCACTTGTGTTTTAAGTATTATATGGTTCAACTGGTAAACTCTGCTTCTGCTTCTGTTTCTCATCTAGATGTTCTCCAGTTGATACAAAAGAACAGACAGAAAATATGCCTCTTTGTTGTTTCCACAGCAACCACAGCAGATATGTTGATACTGCCTGATCAAAAAGCCTGCATAGAAAGCAGTGTAGCTATTGTAGCATCTACAGGGATTATTTTAGCGTGTCTTGTAGGATATTTTCACCCAAACTCTTCCCAAATCTTTGTATACTCCTTTAAGAGATGCTGGACAGGGACCAAACATGAAAGCTTGTCCACCTAAATAACCAAAGCCACACATCCATCCTTGAAAAAAAAAAAACAAAACAGAAAAACAACTAAATAAATAAAGTTTACACAACAAGCAACAAAACCCCTGTGCCTTCACCAGCCAACCCTGCCACGTACACAGAGGAAGCAACGAAGATAAGAGCAACAGTACTGCTCAGACAGCATGGAGCCACAGGCGGCTGCTGGACGAATGAAGACACAAACCAAACCGAGGACACACTGTGAGACGTGACAGTGACAAAACCAACAGGACAGACGTTTTGCATCATGTGTGGGTTTGTGTGCACTGGGTTAAGAAATTACAATAAATATACATTATTAAGCTTGGAGCAATTTAGAGACGCTTTCTCAGGGATGCCATTATATTGTAAGAAGCATTTATGTGTGAATGTGATATTTTGAACCAATGGGTTAATAACAAAACTAATTTAAAGATAAGGGCAGTTCCTTAGTGGAGTTTAGATAACAGAAGCCATTAACTTGAGCAAAAGAAAAAAAAGTAATAACAAGGGAATCACTCTTAAAAAGCAGCATATGCTGTCAGTGAAGTGGGCTCTTGTTAGCTTCACTGTTCAGTGGGTTTAAAAAAAAAAAACACAGATTAGCTTAATGGTTGCAGAGGATCTTGTCAAGTAAGATAACATATGTGGGGCTGCACATAGTGCCTATTAACACAAAAAGGATAGAAGATGAGATAAATTAAGTTCAGTAAAACTGACCTTTCACGAAGCCCAACTAACAACATTTCCTGCAGATAACAGTCTTTTCTTTGCTTGGCCGCAACTTCTCATTCTAGGCTCCATTTTAGACAACAAATATTCATTTTGGTGACTGACAGCTAACATTAACTGAAAGAGATGATTAAAAATATTCCCACTTAATGGTTGGTTAGGTGCACTGTATCAGTCTTGTACCTGTCCCTCTAAGACCCCCCCCCCATTTGGAAGCTCTGCAGAAAGATAGCACTCAGTGCGTCTGAGCTATGTTGTCTATAGTTTGTGGGTGTACTGTTCCTAATTCAGCTGAGACTTTTAAAGAAACCTGCGATGAACTCTCAAATAGATTTTATCTAATAAGGACATCTGACAACGAAACATAACAGACCCCCTTTAAAAGGCTTATTTCTTTCTGTGAAAAGGAAAATACTGTTTGTTAAGTTCCCATCTCCAAAATTCTATTTTCTTATATTGTTACTGTTACAGTGCTGCAAGATGAAGGCAGTAAAATCTTAGAGGTCCAAATTAGATATCTGCACATTGTATGTAACAACTCTAACAGTATATCAGAGAATTATTCTTAAATGGACTTCCTCTCTGCACTGGCAGACAGTTATTATTGCTTCTAAACCATTTATTTAGACTGGCATAGAAGCTATTTGTATTTTCTATGTCCTGTGGTTGTTTTAAAGGTTTGTCTGGCTTGACTGGCAAGAAAAGCAGCCATGGACATAACTTGATTTACATCAGTGATTTATTTTTTAAACACAGGAAAGAGGTTATTGTTCATTTTATTACTGGTTTTATTTATCTTTTTGTTCCAACAGCATGTTAGCGCCACTTACTGCTTTGAAGCTGCATTTTTTTCTTTGTCAAAAACATAATATGTCTAGAATGTACTCAAGTTGAAACAGTCATATTGGAATTAGAGTATGAGCTGTACTGTCTGCTAAATTAATCTGCATAGTAAGTAATGAAACATGAACTGGCCTTAACAGTCCCCACATATAAATCTGTGAACAGTGACTCTCACTGCAGCTCAATGCACATCTGACTGACAGGCCTGATTAAGTTCCAGCTGCTCAACCTAGACATTTGTTTCATGAAAAGATCAAAAACTTACATATTCACAGCTTTTGGACAGTTGGGCATGTTTTGTGTCTCTATATAAACGTCCTGCACATGTCCTTGTGTGAACCAACCTTCAATGTGGAGGTCAGTATGCGGAGACGGTGCAGGTGCTCATTAAGCTGAGGGTCCGCAGCCCGTCGGAGGAACGACTGCCTGAACTCTGTCTGGCCTTTGGCCTCTGATCCCCGCCCCAAAGGACAGACTCCGCCCTGCTCACATGCACGAAACAGGTCGCCAAGGGACGCACCTTCACTTCCACCTTTAATACAGTCGGAGGAAAACACAGAGACGCACGTTTAATGGTGATTTCAACTCTATTCACGAGATTTGAAACTTGGAGGACTATGAGGTGACTGGGCTTGCTAATAGCTCAGATCCACCACTGGAGGACAGTAGTAGATTAACACTTCTACCACACAGTGTAACAGCTTGTATTAGTCACAGAGAGATTACTAATAATGATAAAAATCATCTCTTCCCTGTCAGCCTCAGGGACATTATTTCCACCATGGCAGTTTTATAACCTCCTCCGCATCAGCATCTAGTGTTCTGTTCTCAAACAGATCGTACATCACCTGATACATACACAAATAAATCAGCCTCTTTTACTGGTTTAGTCTGACATTTTTCTTCTTGCACCTCACCTTAGCAACGAGCACACCAACCATGGTCTCATTAGCCTCATTAGAACAGTGTATGAATGCAGTGTGTGTTAATGGATACTGATGATGGTTAAATGAACATGTGTCTGCCTGAGAGGGATTTTATATCTGGCACATCGAGTGACGTCAATGTCTTCACCTTAAAAAATCCTTCTTTTTTGTCTCTAGTGGCTGTCAGTGTAAGACACACTTCCTTTCTCTGCTCCATCTGTAGTTGGACAATAGAGTACAAGCCTAAATTTGGCTAAATTTTTCAATTAAATGTTTATAACATGCTTTGTCAAAATTCCACAGAAAATGGGACTCTTCCTACTTTACAAAGATATATCTGTTATATAGCCCCTATTGTATTATTCACATCTCTTTATCACTGCATTTAATGTCAATCCCGAAAGAAAACCAAATTCAGACCACTGCACACTAAAATATAAGAAATGTTTTTAAATGACAATTTGCTTCCAAATACTTTCATGTCCCTCATTTGCAGTTCAACACAAGACATTTAGTGCTGATCACTGTTTTAGCACAATGATCTGCGCTGAAGGTAATTAAAACACTGGAGAACACAACAGTTGCCTTGTTAAATGATGGATTTTAGTAAATAGTGAGAAATGCTAGGCTGCTTTGTTGGTCCATGTCCCCATTTTAATTAAGTTTTTAGAGATTACCATTAAGAACTGTTGTTCACATGGGCTGCTTTTCAACTAAGTTAAAAAACTTTATTTTAATATTGATATAGCCATTGATGCTGCATTCAATGGCATATGGATTATAACATAATTCTCCAAATTTCATCTGGAGAAAAAAATACAAAGAATGACTTTTAGAAGTCAGATTTCCTTCATATGCCTGCATAAGCACCAAAAGGCAGTTCTGAGTATCCACTCTTTTTTAAGGGTACCTCTGGATGGTGCTTGATGGCGCTTCTGCTGAGACTCAATTGTTTCTTTTTCTTTTTTTTCAGTACTTACTTGCATGATTGCTAAGAAGAGCCCCCTAAAATGAAGTCAGACTTATGTGCTCATCAGAGA
This sequence comes from Melanotaenia boesemani, assembly GCF_017639745.1. Lineage (NCBI taxonomy): Eukaryota > Metazoa > Chordata > Actinopteri > Atheriniformes > Melanotaeniidae > Melanotaenia > Melanotaenia boesemani. The sequence goes on along the minus strand of NC_055699.1, from coordinate 3,829,107 downwards.
CTGTCCTTTATGAACCCCATGTTCAAGCACAAGGGTGTCAATTTACAGTATACAATTAGCACCAGGACACCCTAGGTGGCAGTTCAGTAATCGACATTATAGTCGTGTCATTGCCACATGTCTTAGACACTTTTGTTAAGGAAAGTGGAAAGTGATTTCCACCTGGTTAATGAGTTGGCAGCGTTTGTTGGGGGAGGATGCCTGGTAGGCCCTAAAGTGTAGTGACTGTCTGGTAGGGCTGGGCAATATATCGAGATTTTCAAATATATCGAGGCTTTATCAAACGCAATATAGAAGGATGTAATATCGTTTATATCGAGATAGCTTGTTTTGAGTTAAAAGCATCTTTTCTTTTGCATTTTGCACAGCTATATTTTTTGTTATGGTCATTGAAAACTATTTTTAATTTATTTTGCTTTAGGAGCATTTAATTTAGTTAAAGGTATTTTAATTTAATTCAGCTGTTTTAATGCACATGTGCTGATGATCCTTAATAAAAGTATATTTAAATGTAACTGTAAATTAGAACTGTCTCTTTGGTTACTTGACAAAAAAAGTATTTTGAGATATATATCGTATATCATGATTCAGGTAAAAAAATATCGAGATATAAGATTTTGTTTATATCGCCCTGCCCTACTGACTGGCAGAGGACCCTGTCAGAAAAGACTTGAACTCCTTGTTCATGAAGTAGTCAGAGCTATGGGGTAGCAAATCCTCTGATAAGGGTCATTCAGTCCCTGTAAGACCGGTGTCAGAGCTTGATTGCCAGCAGTAGGTAAGATCCATGTTCGGTGAGGGTTGGATTTTGCCAGGGCTGCCCTTTAGACACAGATTCTGTTCATAACTTTTATGGGCAGCATTTCTAGCTGCAGCTACGGCTGGGTCTCTACATTATGCAGACCACATTCTGAAACTCTCACTGAAGTGATTCTCCCAACCTCGCAGTAGAAAATAAATGGGTGTATGTATGGATGGATGGATGGATGGATGGATGGATAGATGGACGGACGGACGGACGGCTGGATGGATGGATTTTAGAAGATAGTAGGATACATAGATAGACCATACATGCATTTATATTGTGGAATGCTTAGGAAAGTAGGTAGATGTTCAGACATAGGCACCAAAAATTAAAATCAAAACTTTATTTATAAAGCCCTTTTCATACCAAAGGCAATACAAAGTGCTTTACAAAAAAAAAAGTTAAGCACAATTCAACTCATGCATTTTAAAACAAAGCATGGTTGGATAAATGGATAAATTGAAGGACCATGAATGAACCGCAGCTGTAACTCAGGAGGAAGAGCAGTCATCTGCCGTCCCCTGACTACAGGCTGAAGTGTCCCTGGGCAAGACACTGAACCCCACGCTGCCTCCCTATCTATCAGGGTCTATTGGGGTATGAATGTGAGTGATACTAGAAAGCACTTAGTATGCATCAATGGAAGTGCTGTATGAGTGTGTGTGTGTGAATGGGTGAATATAACATGTAGTGTAAAAGACCACTTTGGGTGGTCAACATGACTAGAAAAGTGCTATATAAGTACAGCCCATTTACCATACACGGATGCATTCGTGGACAGATGAAGTAGGCTGGTGGATTAAAGATGGGTAAATTGGTGCAACGATTGATGGATGGGTAAATGAATGTACTGATTATGGATCAATATGCAGATGAATTCTTGATGTGTCGAGTATAGACGGATGACTGAATGGATGAACAGATTTATATATGAATAAATAAATTAATCTATTGTTGACAGGTCTAAAGCCAAACACTGTCTAATTAAAAAAGAAATACATAAATTATGAGCATTTGTTTTTGTTTAACTGGGATTGAATGAAGAAACAAGACCCGCAGATAAAAACCTAAATAAATAGAAAAATTTGAAAAAAATAAAAGTTCCAAGATGCTGGATTAACAAACTACCTGCCAAAATAAACAACATGTATCCTCAAACTCCCTTAACTGCCTTTTGTGTAGCTTTTGCAGTCATTTAACAGGGCTTGAGATGTTAAATTCATCCATCAGTCTTTGCTATCCTAAGAACATAACACTAACAATTTAAAAATGCACATACACACACATATGCACAAACAACATACATGTACTCCCCATCCCATTTTGCTCAAACATAAATTCAAATCTGAGTTTCTGTCTCTTTAACTGAATACAAATATAACAATAGAAATAAAAATAAACATTTGGCTTAATGCTGCAGTGAGGAAACAATGTCTTGGGGATCTGTTTACACCAGAAGCCATCTGACTCTTTACCACAGAGGCCAAAGGAACTGCCCAGATTGGGCCGGGCCGGGTTTCACACCACAACCATTGGGTTGCAGTACAGGGTCCCCAGCTACCTATACAAGGGCGATCACTATGGGAGTGACCCTACAAACTGAGCAGGCATAGCTCCCGGAGGGCAAGAACCCCATGAGGAGAACAATGCAGTTAAAAGAGTTAAAGTTAAAAAGTACAGACAAAGACCAAATAAACCTAAAAACAATAGAAACAAATAGGAGCAACAGGTATAAAAGTATATATAAAGGAGGTAGTATTTAAAATAAATAAATAATGAAATAATGAAATAATAAGTAAAAATTAACTCTATAAAATAAAAATAAATAAAATAGACTGAAACAAAAACTAAAAATTTTGTTATAAGCCAAGCTAAAAAGGAAGGTCGGGAGCCTCTTTTTAAAAACAATAGCTGCGTTTACATGAAGCACTCTTAATCCGATCAAACATCCAACTAGAATACAAATGTGTCACGTAAACACCTCAGTTTGTCCCACTGGCCTTGATCAGAAAGCCTTTTCAATGAGATCGGGAGGGGGTGGTTTAAACCTTTTCACCATCATATCAGCAGAAATAATTAACCATGTATACACTCATTCTCATTGTTTCTGTGGTGGATGTTGTTTCTGCGCATGCATGAGCCACATGGGTTTATCTGACTACTGCTATGAGGTTGATGGAACGAAGCTCTGCCATACGGTTTAGTCCTGACTTAGGAACAATTTAAAGGCCAGTACCACAGGACCTCAGTGTTAGTGAAATACAATAGAAGGCCCCACACCATTAAACATTTATAAACTTCTAAAAGAACATTAAAAGTAATCCTAAAATACAGGAAGCCAATGCAGTGATTTAAAAACTGGTGTAATGTGTTCCTGTCTTCTGATTTTTGCCAGTACACGTGCAGCTGAGTTCTGAAGTAGTTGTAGGTCAGAAATCATCTTTTTGGGAAGACCAGAGAGCCGGGCAGTGCAAACATCTATTTTGCATTTAACTCAACTTTTCTTCTTATCATTTGATGAGTTTTTAAACATTTGCAGCATGCAAACCCTAAGGTGTTTAGAAGAGGTTATGCATTTTTAAATCAAATAAGATTTCACACTCATTTCAAGTGCTGCAAGTACACCTGGCCTGAAATCAGTGGTTTAAAAAGTGAGCAAGTAATGCAGTTTTAAAGTCCAATATTGATTTGGTTGTTTACTTTCTCTATAATGCATGCAGTATGAGATAAAGCTTTCACACCTAAAAACTTTTCTCAGCACTGTATATGTACAGTATACATGTAAATGCCGACTGCATGTGGAATCATCAGCTCTGAGCCCTCTGGTTTTATGTATTTCTAATCGAATGTGTTGACCTGTTGAAACCCACCGTTGTGTGTTTGCTGCTCTTCTTTTGCAGGCGGTACAAGGAGTGTGTGTAGGTTGCTGTCTCGTGGCAATGTGAAGCTGCGGGGTTTCCCTCCTTGGGTTGCCATAGGAATCAGCCTCTGCATCGCCATGGGCAACGGGGCGTTCCTCTGTGGAGGAAGAGTGTAAACGGCTCCAGCCATCATCGAGCCACCACCTGGGCCTGGCTCAGCAAAGACAGCATCCTCTGTGAGACAAAATACAGAGAAAATAACTATTGACTTGAGTTGTCAATACAGTAAGACTCATTTCAGTACAGGAACACGCTCGACAGCACAGCATGTTTCCTAACATGTTTGAGCGAGAACGTAAGGTCATTATTGTTAAACCAATATCAATATGTTAGTTGTTCAAGAAGAACAGAAGATCAGTGAAGGAACAAGATGACATATTTTCTAAAAAGTGATCTTGCAACTTTCATTTGCAAATTTCACTTAGATGTCAGAGTCAATCTAAATGAGGGTAAACCAAAATAATCCTATTTTTATTTCAATCTTATCTCTACATCTTTTGTAGTCCATTGAATCAGCACTTGAACACAAACAACACAAATGAACTTAGAAAAAAACATAGCTCTTGTCTTTAAACTCATACACCTCAGTGGTTATATGCAATTTATTAAGAAATACATATTATTAATATAACGGACTTTTGCAAACATTCAGATTATTTCAATGCATGCAAACAGATATGAACTTAAATGTTCAGAGCCTGCTGCACTATCTACTATTTTATCTACTAGTAAACTAAATTGAATGAATGAATGAATGAATGAATGAATGCATGAATGAATGAATTTATTGTCATTGCACAACAATTAAAATCATTGGTAGTGAAATTCTTAAATCCCAGGCTCGTCTAACAATGCTAAAAAGAATATAAACCACAATAAAAATAGTCAAACACAAAAAGCAAGAATATTATAAATAAGTTATACAATAAAATATATAATAAGCAATAAGAAAATGCTATTATTTAAAGGTGGCAGTGACAGTATTTAGAAGTCTTATGGCCTGCAGTATGAAGCTGTCCCTGAGCCTGGTGGGACGGGCTTGAATGCTGCAACTCGATTGGACGGACCACTGCTGAATGGCCTGCGTCACTGGTCCATGACACTTCAATTTCTGTCTATAGGAAGGCAGCAGCAGAACTGAGACGTGATCAGATTTCCCAAAAGGAGAGTTGGGAGGGCCTTATACGTGTTTGCGTAAGGGGTGTAAACATGATCGAGTGTGTTCACGCGTGGAACAGCTGATGTGTTGGTGGTATCTCGGCAGAACTTTCCTCAAGTTGGTGCTGTTAAAATCCCCGGCCACAATAAATGCAGCCTCCTGCCATGAAGTCTCTGCCCTGTCGATAACTTCAAACAGTTCTTCCATGGCCTCGTTGGTTTCAGCGTGAGGAGGAACATACACTACTGTATGACAACCAATGTGAACTCACGTGGAAGATAATAAAGCCGGCATCTGATCATGAGGTGCTCCAGGTCCGGAGTACATCCCGTAGAAATAATTTCCACATCTGAGCACCACTTGTTGTTCACCATAAAACAGACACCACCTCCCTTGCTCTTTCCTGAATGTATAGTCCAGTCCAGCTGATAAACGGAGAGTCCCTCAGGAACAATGGCATAGTCCGGGATCGAGGGGTCGAGCCAAGTTTCCGTTAAAGCAAAAACGTTACAGATGTTAATCTCCCGTTGAAACGCCATCCTGCTCCGAAGTTCATTCAGCTTGTTGTCCAATGACTGAACATTTGCCAGAAGAATACTCTGTAGAGGAGGCCGATTCCCCCGTTTCCTCACCAGTACCAGGACTCCAGCTCGTGACCCTCTTTTCCTCAGCCACCTCCGCCGCTCAGGTACAACTGGTAGGCGCTGCCATGAAGATTCCCTTTTGTAGGCAGGCGGCGGTGGTGGTGGCGATAAAAAGCTTTTTTCCACCACTGACCTGATGCATAGTAATTTACCTCTATCATATTGTATGATAGGGCTCACTACAGCAGGTTGCATAACTAAGTAAAAAATTAATTGTGATTATTACTTTACTGCCATTATGCTCCTGGTTCGGTTCTCCTTTTCAGGGAAGAGCAGTTACTTGGTGTCTTGAGGAACTACCACAAACATGGTGCTGAAAGCTGTTTGTGTGTTGAAAGGAGCCGGAGAGACCAGCGGGACAGTATATTTTGAACAGGAGAACGATTCAGCTCCTTTAAAGCTGACTGGAGAAATCAGTGGCCTTACCCCTGGTGAGCATGGCTTTCATGTCCATGCTTTTGGTGATAACACAAATGGGTGCATCAGCGCTACAATCCCCACAACAAGAACCATGGGGGTCCTAATGATGCAGAAAGACACGTTGGTGATTTGGGGAATGTGACTGCAGGAGCAGATAATGTTGCTAAGATAAACATCACAGACAATGTTGTCACACTTGTAGGCCCATACTCCATCATTGGCAGAACCATGGTGATCCATGAGAAAGCAGATAATCTGGGAAAAGGAGGAAATGGAGAAAGCCTGAAGACTGGTAATGCTGGTGGACGGCTGGCCTGTGGGGTCATTGGCATCGCTCAGTAAATCCACCAAAACCTCACAGCACTTAATGGGACCAACATAGCTACTTGAGTAACATCTTGTCCTTTTCAGTTCTCTGGCTGTTTTATTTACAAGGCATTGTTGTAACTAAGCAAATTCCCTGTCTGTTCATTACGAGAATAGTCTATGTGGGTTTCTAATGTCTGCTTATTAGCCTTGGTCCCAAAGAATTGGTAACGCACAAATAGTTTGTAAATGTATACTACAAAATGAATAAATGTATACTACAAAATAAAAAAAAAGTCTGAATAAAAAAAGAAAAAAATGGAATTCATTATTCATTTTATTTTTGGCATCTAGACCATATCACACCAAGTCCTGTCAAAATCTAACTGACTAATATGCTATAAATCTGGACTGAATTTGAGGATATAGAGGATTCTTCAAAACATTTACGTGTTAACTCACAGATTCACTGCAAGGAAAACCATGTTTACAACAAATTTTCTACTTACAGTATACATGTTAAGCTATAATGAGAACTTATTCTTGGCATCATAATAACATGCCAACAGTGTCAGATTCTATTAAATGTGATTCCAAATTGAAGCATTAGATGTAGGGATATGTTTAGTTACAGATATGTGGATGTTACATTAAGATTTCGTCAGTGCATTACCAAGAGGTCCAGTTTGTAAGTAGTGCAGTCCAGCCTCAGTCAACGGTGTCTCAATAAGGTCCTGCCAAGAGCGCCTCTGAGAAGATGAAGACCGGCCTGGGGATCCTGTCTCACTGCTGCCCCCTGCAGGACTGGAGCGGTACTACAAAAACCAGAATCAGACAAGTGCTCTTCAGGATTTATGTGAGCATTTTTGAGTTTGGCAAATGATATTTTCATAAAAAGAAATAAAAATCCCTGTGAGACTGAAATTCATTATACCCCACAGTACACACAGCAGTAAAATACTGAGTTTTTTTCTATCTCTGGGCCGAGGAACACAGCCATTAAAATCATTCAAATGTGGTAATTAAGCCACATCAAGGTTGAATGAATATAGTTAAGAATTATTATTTGCCTGAAACTATACACTCCCTAGAGCAACAGCTTAAGAAAACTGATAGTCTCTAGAAAATGAGAACCTGGTTGTTGATTGGCTGTTTCCTAAAGGTGCTAGTGCATTCAATCCCTTCAGAGAATTAAAGTTTTTAATCTAATATGTGAAAGTTAGGCTTTTATTGTCTGTGTTACATCACAGGCTGTTTAGCTTTAGAAATGATAAATAAAAGAGCCTCTGGGTACAGTTATGGATGCTGGAGTTGGTTTTACCTGCATATTAACCATGATTACAGCCGTAGAAGGAAAATAAATTAGGGAAAATTAAAGTTTATATCCATGGAAATAAAATCTCTTCATTTTGTTCATTCTACTGGCAGTACCTCATGCACTATTTTCATTTAGATTTTTTATATTTTATTAAAACTGTAGAAGATCAAGGAATAGTTGCTAAAAACTACTTTAAGACATTGTAGTTTGGGATCCATTAACTGGCACAATATCAAGTCAGGGAACGTATCCAACTGATCAAATGACAAGAGCAATGACTGATGAAAATTTAAACAAAACACTTGCATAGTTTCATGTAATTGTACCAATCTGTGATGCAGCAAAAGCTGGGTATGTGACTGCAGTAAACACACCTAAGAGTTCAATTTTCTGTGGCTCATACCACTACCACGCCCACTGAACCATTTCTTTTTTTCCATATTTTAGAAATTAATCAAAACTCCAAGAAGATGCAGTTGTAAATTCATCTCCTGAAATCAAATTTCATGATATACTGTAAATTGTCTCGCACCTCTACAGGATCACATCTGTACTGCATATCGCTGCTGTTGCTGCCCCCTGGTTTTCTCCCACTGTGGGTGGTGCCTCCTCCCAAAGGTCCAGGGTGGTACTGTGGCTCTGCAGTTGCCGGAGGTGGCTCGCCACACAGGAAGTCCTCCTGGGAAGAACGAGAGCGAGACGTTTCTGTGGAAGACAGGCGTGCCCGGCCTTCCAAGTAGGCGCTCATCTGGCAGAGAGAAAGAAAAGCAGGAAAATGCAGCAGATGTCAACTCATTGCTTGGTTTCATTCAGCCATAATGGTGCACTTTAATAGAGGGATTTAATCTGGTAAGGGAGCCAAATGACTGGAAAAGAAAGAGTGATAACTGAACAGAACAAAAAAAAAAAAAGAATTTGAAACACCAAAGACTCTAATCACAAGATAAAAAAAATATGCCCCAAGACAAAGACTTATGTAGAGCAACCAGTTCCATGTCCAATTATAGCGACAATTACACCAAATATATCCCCATTTCTCCCTGTAGGCTTAAGTGACAATAACTCTAACTTTTATAATAGGCTGTGGGGGCAGACTGAGTCTGAATTTGCCTTTAACCACATGTATTAATTTTACAAGTGCTGTAACACTTCTGTGTCTTTGTGTGTGACTCACTGATGGAGGTCTTGGGTAAGTATCATAAGGAGGAGGAGGGCTGTCTTGTTTAGGGCTGGAGGTGGTGTCCTCTTCATGGTCACTCTCACTCCAATAATCTAAAGGACACACACACAATATTCGGTTAGAAAGACAAGATACTCAAGATATTTATACACAGATTTATTTATTTACTCATATATAAATCTGCTCATCCATCCAGTCATCCGTCTATACTCGACACATCAAGAAATCATCTGCATATTGATCCATAATCAGTACATTCATTTACCAATCCATCAATCGTTGCACCAATTCACCCATCTTTAAACCACCAGCCTACTTCATCTGTCCAATAATACATCCGTGTAAGGTAAATGGGCTGTACTTATATAACACTTTTCTAGTCACGTTGACCACCCAAAGTGGTCTTTTAAACTACATGTTACATTCACTCATTCACACACACACACATACAGCACTTACATTGAAGCCTACCGCGATAGACCCTGATAGATAGGGAGGCAGCGTGGGGTTCAGTGTCTTGCCCAAGGACACTTCAGCATGTAGCCAGGGAACGGCAGACTGCTCTTCCTCCTGAGTTACAACCACTGTATATATTCATTCATGGTCCTTCCATTTTTCCATTTTTCCATCCATCCATCCATCCATCCATCCATCCATCCATCCATCCATTCATACATCCATCCATCCATCCATCCATCCATCCATCCATCCATTCATACATACATCCATCCAATACTAAATGCATATCCTGAGACATAAAATGAGATTGTATAACAAATTGGGCAAAATGGAAAATATCCATAGAAAGCATATACCCTGGGGGCCCAAGACATTTATAAAGTCTTCATCCTTTTCTTTAGATTATCTAATTTATTCCTCTTTTTATAAATAAACAAATAAATAAAGAGCCACACATCTCCATGTTATGATCTTCAAGTAGAAGAAAAGACTCGGTTAAACTAGATATTAATGCATCTCAGAGATGCTGTAAGATGTTATAACCAACAATTGTTATTATTAATATATCTGAAAAACTTCTTTTTACTGTCTAAAGTTCAAATGAATGAGTTGAAATAAAACAGAAAACAGTGACTAAAATCTGTGTATGTGAGGTTAAAATCCATTAAATGTTTGGTCATTTTGGATTTGGCCATGCTTGAAAATAACAGCAAATCCAACCAGCAGTATCATTGTTTTTAGTTTTTGAAGATCCCAGTCTGCACCAGGAAATAGGGGAAATCTCTGAATGAACCCTCACCCTGATCCTGACGCATCCTCTCTCGCTCCGCGTAGCCAACGGCTGCCATGTTAAGACGACTCAGCCACCTACAAGAAGCATGAAATACCCAAGTTTATTACATTTCACAAAACAAAAAGCTAATAACTAACTGGGTAAGAGCCCGTTTCTGGCCTCAAAAACCGCATTGTCTTGTAAACCTGATAACTGGGGAATTGTTAGAACACATAGTAAGGAAATGTATCAGAAGTTATGTATAAAATGAGCTGAGGATGAACAAAAATATAATTCACCCCTTCTGCAAAAAAGTCAGCAAGATGATTATTGTGTTTGGAACTATTTAAAGTCTAGAAGGATCTAATTAATTCAATTATATATATATATATATATATATATATATACATATATATATAATTCATTTTCATAATGATATTGTCTGACTCAGTAAAGGTCATCAAATAATTTGAAATCAGTGCTTCCATAATCAGGCCTGTTTTTTCAGTCTCTAAAATACCAGAGAAAACAAGTTAAATGATTTCTATTCAGTGACTGAATCTTTGACCTTTAACACTGATTCTGTATTTGTAAGTCAAAGCAGAAGCTTGTATGGAAATAGCTTGCAAATCCTGTTTTTTTCCACACAACTTTTGATCCTTGAATAAAATAAACATATTTGTTTTGTGCTTTACAGAAAAGCAGCTGGGATCTTCCCTGCTGCATCCATGTGTAGCACCCACTGCCTTACCTGTTCATGTCATCCACTCCATCTGCTGCAAAGTAGAAACTCTTGACCTTGGGGTGACACGCTTTGAAAGCACTAGAGAGACAGATGGAGTTATTTTTGTCAACACACCTTCATGGATTCAAGAGCATGTCAGTTGCACATGAAGGATATAACACATAAATATGCAATAGACCTGTTTCTTCAGGCACTTACTACTTCTTTCTGCATTCACTGGCCCGGTCAATCTTAAACTCTGGAAGACTAACGAAACCCTCTGCCTTCTCATCCTAAACAGATAAAGAGAAGAAAAGTATACATCAAAATGAAATAATTCAAGAAAGATGATAATGGCAATAAATGTTTATATCCCAGTGGCTGCCATGGCTCTACGGATCATACATCTTGTCTCTTCTGTCTAGACTTTTAAAAAAAAAAAGAAAAAAAAAGAGCTCTGTGATAAATGATTCAACCATCCCTACAGCTTCTTCATGTGTTTGAGATGGCAGATAGATATCACTTTAACAAGTGTTGGTGCTGATCTATATAATAATAATGCTACACATGCTCTAATTTGGGCATAGCTGTGCTTTAGAGTGGTCATCATTTTAATCTTTAACCTGTTAGCGTGCCTAATTTTGCTAATAAACACAAACCTTAGAAAACATTAAATCATATTTAATATTTCAGAACAGCTTGACCAGCGGTTATTAAGATGTTTTATTAAAAATCCATTCTATTGATGTCATGGCTGTTGGTAAATTAAGTTTGATTTATTTCTTAATACTATTAATCTTTGTTTTTATTTTCATGGCTATTTGACCAGTAGTATAAGAGCATTTGGATGTGAATGAATAAATAAATTAATAAATAAGGATCAGAAAACGAAACAACATTTTTCCTTTTAAAAAACAAACAAGCAAACAAAACCAGGAATATTTATAACTGCATGCCAACTGGGCCAGTTCTTGCCATCAGGGCATCATTACCTCAAACTAGAAGCACTCAGAGAGCATGGACCTCCGCCAAGCCATTTTTAAGTGATTGCCAACGGTTGTGGGAATTGTTTTTCAGTTAGAAGCTGTAATGACAAAATTATCTCTATCTCCCTAAAGTAGAGAATCCTTTAAAAATTCCTGGATCAAGGTTGTGACTTGGAGCACCCCTCAAATCTAATTACTTGTTCCTTGTTTCATTTCTGAGATTTCCTGAATAATTTAATCAAAATCCATCCAGATTTTTTTTAGTTATGCTGCTAAAAGACAGACAGAGAAACTAATACCACTAAGTACATGACCTCCGCCTTGGCGAGGATGAATCCTCTGGAAAACATTGAATATATATACCAGCTTTCATGTAAAGTTGACCAATAAATGTCAAAGTGTTTCACAAAACAGATACCAAACCAAATACCAATAATACACTATGACCAACAGATTTCCAAATATTTCACTTAAAATCATGAATGTCAGCCTCATGGCTGCGCTTGAAGAAGACTAATCTTATCCGATGAAGTAAATGGAACCAATGACAAAACTGGCTATAAATTATAAATCTCATGATGCAGCTGGAGAAGTCAGGAAATGACAGAATTAAGTGAAGCTACAAAGACTAATAGTTATCAAGACCATGACTAAAAACATTAGCGTTTACACTAAATTTAATGTGAGGTGAACAAATAATATTCTAATAAACATAACAGATGTCATTATTTTAGTACTGCTGCAGACAAAGTAGAAAAGCTCTAAATCAAGATATGTGTTGACCTTTAGCTGTTGAGGTCTTTCACAGATAATTACAAGACCAATAGTTAGTGTCAACTTCCCAACAGACTTTGTTGTTTCTACAAATTGTAAATTGATAAATTTCCTGACAAGCGATCCTGACACTTTTCCTTTTATATACACCAAAAACTCATGTTACTTTCATTACAATAAAACCAGTTCTGACTAATTTCATTTGTGCCTTTTTCCCTCAGATTTATTCCTTCAAATATATCACAAAGTCTGGGAGAAACATTCACTAAAATGTGAAGCTTGAGACATACCTCCTCATTGATGTACCAGTACAGGCAGTTGTCTTTTAGGACAAACCAGTACTTCTTCCATTTCTGAGAGAAGTAACCCTTAGCATCCCGCTTTCTCCACAACCAGCCTTCACAGTCTCCTCTGCCCAGCGCCTTGCAGGAAACGCGCCTCCGACTCAAGGAGGTCAAACCTCGTCCTGGAACAAGATGGAAGAAGCTTAAAGTCATAGTGTTCATAACCAGAAAGAATGTAAATAGTAAAACTGGAAGAAAGCAACGACTCAAACAGGAAGGAGCTGTCCATAGAAGGGTGATGCAATGTGTTACTTCTACATTTAAGTGCTCACTCTTGTCTCTATGAAGAAAAGCTTTCACGAAATGCCACATATTAATGTAGTCACGATTCCTGCTAAGAGTTTGGTCTGGATTTAAGTGTTTGACACAATGTTGCTGCACTGCAGTACAGTAAGATGTGTTTAATAAAAATAGCCTTTTTGTTTTTGGCTTACAAGCACTAACATTTTTCACTGCAGGCTCCTTAATAAAGATTACAGGGGGGAGACTTGGCTCCCAGATGAAGACCACAAAGGAACTTCTACTGAACTGTATAAAAAGTCTTTTAACAAGGGTGGTAACTTGAAACTCCATTTACCTCTATGGCAGCATATCTTTAAAGGAAACAACTTTCCTGCACAATGCTGGACACACACACACACACAAAATAGATAAATAAAAAAATCAAAAGCAAGCATGCAAAGTAAAGAGGTTTCCAGTTGAGATATAATTAATCATTTATGCCCTGAAAATAAATAAGTGCAGCATATTTCCTGGAAATGTACTAAAGTAGTCCTCAAAAGTGATTATTCTATTCTATTCTATTCTATTCTATTCTATTCTTTTTTTTTTTTTTTTTTTTTTTTAACAGCAGCTTCAGGCTACAAACTGACTGCACCATCAATTGACTCTAAAAGGGAGTTGTTCAGTGTAGAAAATGAAGACTTTTTTCCCCAGTTTGGACTAAAAGAAGTACTAATAATTAATTGTATGGTTGAAGAATTGTTCATTTGGAGCCACAATGGCATCAGTAAATGATTATCATTATATTCATTTTGATATTTGGAATTTCTCCAGACAAAGAAAGCTGTCAACAAATTGTGCAGACAGAGCTAAAGCTTTTAGAGCTTCTCCTGATGGCAGATGGCAAAACAAGTGAAAGGCTTGTGGGGGAAAAAAGCTTTTCCAACATGTTGGAAAAGAAAAAGAAAGGTTCTGAAAAGAGATGAAGACAATGAGGTGTAAAAGAATCCCAGGGTAAACAAGAGAAAAACTCAATTGTAGTCTTATCTGAAGAAAAAAAATCTGATGATAGAACTTATGACAGATGAAGATCTTATCTTAAAAGCTACCGACATTCAGTGAAATCCACTTCGTGTGCAGTCCAGTGTGCAGATTCAAAATCTGTCAAATGAGCATGATGTGTTAAATCGCAAACAGAGCTCTCAGCACAGGCGGCATAAAAGCGTCATTACAAGGTGGAAAAACTACCTCATACGCAAATCTACAAGACCTTTTTTATTTCTATCATCATGATGTCAGACTTATAAATGATTTTTTTCTCTGATTGTAACATGACTGAAAATCTTTTCAACTCTGCAAGACATTAATAAATGACCAAACAAAAATAAATCTGATACTGACCACTACCATCAAACTATGACAAAAGACAGTCTTGGAGTACAACACCAGGAACAAGTCTGACTCACTGATTCCAATGCAAACCAAGCTCTGACTCCAGCTGTACTGGTAACAGACCTTAGCAAAAGTCCTGCTACCCCATACCCCTGAAGTACCTTCCACAAGACACCACATTTTATAACGTACATCACAGCTATGCACATTAAAAAATGCAGTGTCTAAATGATACCAGTCACACACCAAGCAAGAGTCAGCATGTTTTAATAGCATTTTTCGGGCAGCTGTGGGGAGCTCTGTGCTTGTGCTTTCATATCTTTCTGGCATATGCACAGAACAAGCTCTGTGACATCTTTGAGTCTCCTACTAAAAAATATGGTGCAAAAATAGCATCATGCATTCATCTGAAACAAGAAAAAATGTAACATGTTAAAATAATAGAGAATATTCTTTAACCTCCTCTAATTTCAGTGAAAGGTAAGGATTTTTATCCAAACTAAAACATGTCATGGTTGTTAACTGTTACAAGAGCTCTTTGTTTGAATGACATGCAAAATATAATGAAGGTCAAAGGTAAGCTTCATAAGTCTTATGTGGGTCAAAACAACTGGCTACTGCTTGTAAAGCTACTCAGTTTCTGCTTTCTTTGTCGTGTTTATGCACCTCAAGATCACCTTAGTTGTGTTTTCAGGTGAGCATGCAGTTAAACAAACATGAAGACAAGCACAATTAGTCTCAGGATTGTGTGTCTAATTGCCTAATAATGAAACATTATGATTTTGTCAGCAAACTTTAAAGCAGGTGAGCAAAATTCAAACAGAAAAATAACATGCCACTAGGATAACTAGTTAATCTGAAACAGCAGCCACGCTCACATTTTTTACATCTAATGGCTCAAAATGTTTATGCAGGGGACCACAACTAGCAGGGTCAGATTGAACAGGTGGCTCTTACCTTTATTCTTCTTCCTGTTCTTTGACTGCAAAGAGGATGACTGCTGGTATGTCTGAGAGGTTAGAAAGAAGAGGAAGAGTAAGGGAGGAAGAAAGAGCAGGCTGTCAGGATGAATCAGTGGTCTTTGTTTGCTGCAGTGAATCTTAGGATATAAATGATGACAGATCTCAGGGAGAGCAGAAGCGAGATGAGAGGAGGCAAAAGATTTGCAGACACAAAGTAAAATGTCTTGTATCTCATTATCTCTTCCTCAAACACACACACACACACACACACACACAATCACACACACACAGATATGAAGTCAACCACACGGAGGACGTTAGCCTTTTTCACACCTCTAAACATAGAACAGACGGGTGAGAGGGGAGGCTCAGGTGGCACAACAGGACATCCAGGTGATGGAGGAGGTGCGAGAAAACAGAGCTCTGGGGGTTTCTGTGACACACACACACCTTAGTCAGCAAAACATGAAGGACTGACACGTATATGATACAACTGCATCTTTAATATAATAACAATTCACTCCCTCCATCCCACAGATTGCTCCTTGACTCACATGCTGTAAATGAACTATAAAGTATGCAACCAGATTTCATCACAGCATCTCTGCACTTTTTACATTTAAATGCAAAGTAGAAGATGTTATTTAGCCCTTCAGCCTTGGCATTGGGGATCATTTGGACAGCTACACTTATCCATGCAAACAGAAGGGTAGTGCCAATGGGGGAGACACTGCATTTGGGCCTAATGTATAATGAATTTAAATAGGTGTGTTTCATTATTGTGTTGCTGTATTTATTTTACTTTACTTTTTCCAAACCTCAGCGACAACTAGCACATTAATACTTGACCTCTTGACAGGTCAGATGGGGCAACACACCAGCTCTGATGTCACAATTTTACACAGGTCAGAGCCTGGAGCTCAGCCACTCACAACCCCACGCTCCATTGGACAGATGACATGAACCCGCCCACTCACACCGACACGCCATCTGCCATCGCAGCGCCATGTACACTGTAAACACACTGCGGCGCGGCCACTCGGGCTCACACATGCAAACTCTTTTAATTTTCAAAGAGATGCTGTCAAGATGGATAAGGTCACCAACGACCAAACTGACTGTCTGGATCGGAGAGCACCGAGCACCCCCTGTCACTTCTAGGAACAGATGTCATGGAAGTGACAGGGGGTAATAACGAGTCAGCATTCGCTCAGATCACACTTGACTGCAGTGCTTTTTATCAGGGGAAAAAGCTCAAACGTTTTTCTCAAAATGCTTTTCTCAAACGTCTGTCTCAAATCTGAGCCCTAGCTGTAGATTAGTACCAAAGCAATAAGAGAGAGAATATTCACTTTCTGGTTTTTAACTGTTTTGATCCAAATTATGTAGTCATTGTGTATGGATTATGCAATCTCCAAGATAGTACCTGCTGCCCCAGTTTAAATGTAAACATCACAAGTTAGTCACAAATCTAGCTCCTCATGTTCAGGATTACGACAGAATCACAAAAAGTATTAAATCAACGCACTTAGAGGATGTTCATTCAGCTTTTTTGCAAGATTTTTTTTTCCGATTAGGAGAGGAAAAAATATTGTGGACCCTTCTTTTTTTTTTTTTTTTCTTATTTTTAACCATGCTGGTCATGACATGGAGCTGATATGCCTTTCTGGAAGAAAGATCTCTTCTTGTTCTGCCATGTGATGTAATGAGACAGGTCTCCAGTTTTTATTTACCACCTGTCTGTCATCTCCAGTAGCCGTTTATTTGACATCAACCTCATTTCATCAGTGATTTTGGTAAATTAGCTTGTTTTTGGCAGACAGTCATCTTTAAATGTGTCATTGCACTGAACAAAAGGTTCCTGCATCATTTCTTTGCCAAATGCAAATTTGTGATTCATGACTGAATAACATGAATAACTGATACTGGATAACTTTTATCCAATCACCCACAGTCCATGAGCACTTGTCTTCAGCCCACTTGTTTTCTACTGTTTAGATGTTAGTGATGGTACATGGTTTGCTTTTAGTGAATATAAATCATTTTCCTCCAGTTTGGTCACAGGCATTGACTCTTGTTTGTTCTAATTTGTTATTTTGTGCTTTTCCTTTTATCAGGTATACTGCTCTGACTTTTCTGTCCTGATGTTTTGACATTTTATTTGGTCTACCTGAATGGTTCCCTTTTTAAAAATCCTCATTTTGTCTGTAGTCACTCCAGTGTTTAGATACAACTGACAGGGAACAACCAGAAGAAGCTGAATTACCACCTTGAAGGAGTTTTAGAATCCTTTCCATTATGTCCACTGACAGCTCTATTGTTGGGGCCATGTTTCCAGTCAATCGACCAGGTGCAACAGCTCATTAAGCTCTGCAAGCCCCCTCTTTTAATTGCAGGATCATTTACATATTCAGACTTGTGCAGGTATTTATTTTAGAAATACAAATTACAAGGTGATCTAGACTCAGAGATGAGTAGATTGAGGTTACTTTCAGATCTATACAATTAGCATGAAACTGAAGTTAGCAGCCAGAGACGACCAAAAAGGGGAAGATGGAGAAAATAATCTTGTGGATGACGAGCCGTTGTGTTTTTTATTTAACAGAACT
This sequence comes from Melanotaenia boesemani, assembly GCF_017639745.1. NCBI lineage: Eukaryota > Metazoa > Chordata > Actinopteri > Atheriniformes > Melanotaeniidae > Melanotaenia > Melanotaenia boesemani. Next base: position 3,811,110 of record NC_055699.1, on the reverse strand, counting down.
TTATAAGAGTCATATGAGTACCTAGTGTATGTGTATGCTTTTGTGAAATCCAGCGCGAATTCCGTTGTACTGATAACACCACTGCTAACAAAGCTGCTTTATAAATAAAGACGAACACTTCTACACTCCTGATACTAAATAAAATCAACTAAACAGTTCACGTGTCTGTAAACAAGGTGGGAATTTTATATAAATCGTAAGGAGGGCGAAACCGAAGCTTTGTCATAAACTTAGTCAATCTAATATGTCTGCTGTGAATTTAACTTGCTGCTTTGAAGCATTTGGTCTAGTCAAACATCGCCACCTGGTGGCTGGGGGATTGAAATGCATCTGAAGGGAAGCACTGACAGGACTTCATTACTCCACGGCTGTCACGGGTCTCCGTGTCTCATCTTTGACTCAGTGTTTATTAATAAAGGAAATATTAGCTGCTGCTAATATGCAGCTGGAATAATTATTGTGCTACTATCAAATTTTATTGTAATTGACTGAGACACAAGCTATGTTTACATGGAGCACTTTTAATCCTATCAAACGTCCAATCAAAGTAAAAAGGTCTCATGTAAACATGTTAGTTGATCCGATCGCGTTGATCAGAAAGAATTTTCAATCCGATCGAGAGGAGTGGTTTAAACCTTTTTACGATCGGATCAGCAGGGAAAAAATTAACGATGTATAAAGTCATTCTGATCGTTCTGTGGTGTATGTTGTTTCTGCGCATGCTTGAACCACGTGGGGGTTACGTGACGTCATGAGTTTCAGGGAAGACTTGAACAATAGCGGCAGTAAAACTAAATGGACTTGTGGCAGAAAACACTTCTTCTTCCCCGCTAGTAAGCAGTGTGCATGTCAAAAGTGTTACGATCGTATTAAATTTGTCTATTGCGTAAATACAACTTATCGGATCACTTTATCTAGCACCCATGCATGTCAGCTGGAATCTCTGATCAGATGGATTTCAATCACACAGATGGAATATTTGTCCATATAAACGTAGCTACTGACAAAACCAGTTGGTTCAAAATCCCAGAGAAGAGGCTGGAGACATGATGGACACGACCTGATAACGAGGCCTCTGTTCGTGTGGTCGTGACGTTTGCACATTGCTAGTTTTTCGTCAATAAATACAAGCAGTCAGATAATTATGATCTTCCTGTTTATTTATAACTATTTCAGAATTTAAATCTGAATGTTCTGATACTGACAAACATCATAAACAACCGATTCCGTTATTTTCACCTTCATTATTGAACTTTATTTTTCCAATAAAATCAAGAAACATTTCTATCATATGATACTGGTATCAGAATTTCGTGCAGTAAAGCACAGTGTTTTGTCCCGTTGTTCTTTCCATAGTCAGTTCAGACAGAATATAAACGTTAAGATGTTTTTCATGTTCTCCTTTATGGTTCAGAAAACATTTGCTTGTCCATATTCTAGTAAATTTGTAATTGAACACAGAATTTGGTTGATGTAAAAAGTTATTAATGGAAGTTGTTTTAATCCCTTTAGTCCCTTTGCGCATGCTAACTGCTAGCTTGCGTTGGTATTTTTTATAGATGTTAGTCTTAAGCTAACGTATCGCTTTTTATACATTCTCATGTGTAATCTTACATGATTTTGCTGAATTAAAGTATTTCCAGTGAGATACTGATCTATTTTCTGTATGTTTGCTTAGTTTTATAGTATTGCTAAGTAAAGGTTTACAAAACCGATTCAGCCTCAGATCTGCCAAGCTGTGGTTTCAGCCAGTGTGTGCCATGTGTTATGTTATGGGTGTGTGACAGAAGTTGCTGAAGCATGATTTGTAAAACAAATAAAATAGATCAAAGTAACCAAACAATGACAAGAATGCTTTCAAAAAACCTTTTGCCTGCAGATATTTGCATAATTTATTGAGCAAACGCAACCCTGAGAAAGAGCTACTCTCACTTATTTTCTGTAACAACAAAAATTATAACAATAAGGAATCAAAGATAAAAAAAAAAAAAAACAATTTAAAAATATTAAGGAAAGGAGCAAAATATAATCTAAAGGATTGCCTTACATGATAAATGGAGGCTGGGTCTCTTGGAGGTGAATCTCTCTGATTTGTCTGAAGAACATAGTGGGAAGGGCTTTGGCTGTGATGGCTCCGCCTCTTAGCGCGCTTTGCTGTGTCATTAGACCGTTTGCCCGGACGAGCCGTGTGGGAGGAGTACTCTTCAGAACCAGTTCGCTCATCCCCACCGGAAAGTCCAACGTAACGCATCAGTGAGGCTTCTGTGAAACACATCAGCACATCAAAAAAAAGTCACCACCAAATAAAAAGGCCACACATACTAATATTTTGTTGGACTGCCTTTAGCTCTGATGACGGCAGCATTCGCTGTGGCAAGCGTCTGCAATGTCACAAGATTTATTTCAAACCAGCTTTGCATTTATTTTTCAGTCAGCTGATCTCATTCTTTGGGCACATAATGTTGCTGAAACTAGACTTCACCAACTGCAACATCCCCAGATGCAAGCCAATTATCTGACCCTTCTTAAACAGACTAACATATTTTCCACGACCACCGGATGTGTCTCTCAAAATAATTGTTTAAAAAATGAGAAGCCACTCGTTGCATCAGTTGGGGGTTAAATAACTTGTAGCTAGCTGAAAGATTATCACCCATGCAGTAAATATCCAAAAGGAGGCTTGTACCTATTTCTTTAGTGCAATCCAGGTGGCAACCAGGCAGGTTATAATACCAAGAAATATGTGCATAGATTTAATGCATTTTAATTTGCCATGTCTGATGGCAGTGAAGATGGATTAAATGAGTCCAGATGAGACTCATAGGTCCTACATCAGACTTTTGTTTAATTTTACTTTTTCTCAAGGACTTCATTTTAGGATACTGTTCATCTGCTCCAGATAGTCCAGATCTTTGGTTGTCCACTTGTCCGACTTATTCCTATTTTTTAAGTACACACTGCAGACTATGCCAAGGTATGACAAGTTTTCAGCTAATAGCTCCTTGAGAATCACCTTGTTTGTCCAAATGACTATTTGGTGTCTGTCGAACTTTGGCAATTTTTGTAGACGCAACAAAAGAAATAGGAACACATTGTGTGTTTACTGGTAACAAAGTGTTTAAAGTTGCCTGTTATGTGTCGACCCCACACTGCCCTATTCTGTTTATTAGGCTTGAATGAAAAGAAGATCACATTCTACTAAAAATGGTCATGAACAGGAACACGAACAGGACAAGAAAATAATAAATTGGAAGCAAGACTTTTGCAAGACTGTTTATAGAAGAAATGTTTTGTTTTTTGTTTATTAGTTTGTTTATGAGAGAAGAACAAAAACAAGGACTTTAACCTTTAATCAAAGCATCAGCACTGGTTTAACCAAGTCTTGTGATGAGATCTAAAAATGCTAAGCCCCCACTGTGATCAAATGCAAATCTTCCTTTTAAAGAATAACAGACATTTTGTTAGCAACTTTGAGATTACACAGCTTATCTGATTGTTACCTGCCAACTGCTGTTTTTATTGATTTTGTGCAATTCTAAGTCAAAGATTACATTAAATTTAAATATAAAAGCAACTGCAGCTTTGTACAAAGGAAACAGAAAGACTTCAGACTGAACATCTAGCACAGACAAAAAAGGATTTAAATTCCCCCCAGGCTGCTTTACTTGATTTAAAGACATTAATGCCCAAGCCGCATGACTTCACTTTGTTTAACGCGTCATGTGGAGGTATTGTGGCTTTACAAGAAGATGCACAGACGTCCATCCTGCAGCCAGTTTGTAGCTCTTCCACTTATCAGCACAACCACAAAAGGAGTGAGGATAAATGGGAAATAATCATACAAAGATTCCCCCATTATTGTACATTAAAAGATCAAACACACTAATCCAGCCACCATAATTGCAGCTTAAAAAAACACTGCGATGGAATGGTGGCCTGTCTAGGCTCCACTCTGCCTCACTGCTGGGTTAGGCTCCAGCCTTCATGACCCTGAATAAGTGGGTATAGAAAATGGATGGAGGGTTTGTAAATTTGCCATGGTTCATAAGTACATCTACAATTTAACAAGTTTATTGCAAAGAGCTTAGATTATTAAGATTACAGGATGGACTGTTTTAGTAAAACATTTCTATACCATAAACCAAACACACAAGCATAACTGATAAAATATAGTATCTAAGTTATCTGTAAGAGACTGTGTGTGGTGACTGCTGCACAGATCACAAATGAAAAATCCATGGTTAATTTAATTTTTCATCATGATCAAAATCATTAGCTAAAATTTCAGTTCAAAATATCATGCAGAAAGTTCATTCTAAGGCCAAAAATGGACTAGCTTTTAGTTATGTGTACGTGTGATTATCATGGCTGCCTCGCATATTTTGAGTTTGAAACACTGTGTGTACACATCCTTAAAAATTAAAGCAAAATGTTTTCACGCTAAGGTATGCGAGTAACCACTAGGAACAGTATCAGGACCAATTTTACAGTGTGCTTCTGTTAGGAGCCGCCGTGTTTATACCCTACAAATCTGGCAAGTCCATCTGGTTTGAGTTCTCTAATGTGCCTACAAGTTGAATCTTCTGGTAACAAGCAAGTATGTGAAAAATTATGTTCTCAACAAAGCTGTTTGCCTAGACTAACGAGAGGTTAAAATCCAAATAATTTCTCCTAACATGCCTACAACTAACCCCTAACATGCCCTGGTTAAGTTTTGGTCAAAATAAGCTGGGTGAGTGTCTGTAACTATGCATTTATATGCATATTTACATCATTTTTAGACATATAATATTTTTTGATTTGTCTAGTGGCTTTGAAAAGAGGTTCAGTCAAACGTAAGACACAAGTCGGAATGTGCTCTGGATTCCTTTCTTTAACTTCTTTCCACCTTCTCTCCAAACTCAGGTTTTCTTTACCTCTTTCTCTCTGCAGTTTCCTCCCTCCTGTCCTTCCCTGGTTGCTAGGCAGCGACCAGAAGAAAGTGAGACACCGAGAAGAGCTGCTGTCAGAGTTGCTATGGCAACTGTGTGAGTGATTCAGGTGGAGGTCAGGGAGAATGGTCTTTTTTCTGTTTTAGCCTCCTCTCATCCCTCCCTTCCTCTCTTTCTGCCTCTTCTATTCTTCTCTTCACAAATGGCTTTCATTTCCTCTCCCTTTGTATCAACTGTCTATCTCTTTTTATCTCTTTCCAATTCTCACCTTGTCCTATTTGGCTCCTCTGTGATGCTAATCACAGGGAAAATAAAAGAAAGGACCACATTGATCGGCACACACACTTATCTCTTTATAATTTAAAGAGACATCAATGTGTAAATAATATCTTAGCGGCTCCTCAGGAGACATAACCTCCACACGCCAGTGCTCACCTCTGCGGTTTTCTCTGTTAAGCTTGGATGGGTCTTCATAGTCACCCACCCAGTTGCACTCCATAGGCATGGAGATGGGCCTCAGCCTGCCTACAAGTGCACAGAAATGACAGATCTTAACATAGGATTTGCAGATGGGTCAAAGTTGCATGACAAAGTTTTAAGTTATGGGGCAAAAATTAGTTGGTGTGATTTGTTTAACAGTAAAAGAAAAACAGATGCTTTCTTCTTTGAAGTGATTATATTCACACAGATTTAAAAAGAGCTTCAACTAGAGAAGAATAATGTGATTTTAACAACCTTAAAGTTGCTCATCTCACCACAGGAATTTCATCTGCAGTAAATGAGCTCCATTACTTTCTGTTTTTCCACCTTCATAACAGTTTTTAGAAGTGGTTCAGCTCAGCAGGATGAGACTGAACTCAGCGCCCCCTCTCACCCACGAACACTCAATAATCACAAGATCGAACCGTATGTAGGTGTGGTGCAGTACACAGGCTCCTCCTCTTCTCGCCGGCGAGACTCTTGATCCAGGAAGGAGTTTGGTGACTCAGAGCGCTTAGCAACGCTGACGCCACCATGGTTACGAGATGCCTCATCTCCAGACAAGGCTCCTGTCTCGTCTCTATGGCAACATGAGAGGCAGATATTTACCAGCAAACATCAAAGCTTGTCTTTGCTGCCAGTGGTTCCACTTTGTTTCCTTTTAAATTCAAGAGTTTAAGTGAAAGAAACAGAGAAAATACCTGGGTGTGTAGGGCTCGGCAGGTGGAGGGGGGATGTAGAGGTCCTGGAGGGCAGAGCTTTTAGTGGGTGTGCCTGAAGGTGTGGCCGAGCCACTGCCTGGGCTTCTGGTTGGCTGTGGAAAGTAGATGAAGTTAATGGAATCCATTTATTTCTTCATTTTCTTTAAGTCAGTCATGTATTGCATACATCCTATATTTGCAACTGTACTTTAACTTGTTCAATTACAGTATTCATGAGGTGTTTTTTATGCTTCCTCGGCTCCTCACTCCTGCAGCGAAGAAATTATTCTGCATTTGCTTTCCTTGAATATATTTCATCTCTTAAATGCACATCAAGCAGATCAAAACAAGGAATAAAGTAGCCTAAAGATGTAAATTCTGCCCCTCCATATAAATCACACACTTATATTTTGTCTTACACTGGAAAGAAACCAAGGATTTGTAATTTAGCAGTCATGGTACTGCGGTATGTATCAGACATACATATTCCTTTGGAAAGTTGACTGCTTGAGTGGGGTCATATCTGGTCAATAAGTGGTCATTTAATATGGCCAATGAGGGATTTGTGTGTATAAGAATGGCTCAGATGTGAATACATCTTCAGTCTTTCCAGAGTGAGTTCACACCTGTACTTAAGTATGTCCACTTGTGATCAGGTCATGCAGAACATATGTTGTTATTATGTGGGAACAGGACAAAAACCAAAATTAAGAATTCGCTAAAAAATAGTGATTTAATGGGCTTCCTGGTGCTACATCAACTAACGACTGTGTTAAGAGCTTCACTGATTATGATCAGGAATGATATCTTTAACCTAACCTAAAAAAAGAAAAACAGGACAGAAAGTGGCAACACATTAGACAGTATACAATTTTTTGTTGGGAAACATCCTTAAGCTTAAAAACTGATTAAGGAAGTGACTGAGAGGAGGTGCAGGTTATGACAAAGTAGTACAAAAAAAAAAACACTAATGTGTCACAGTCATTTCTTTTTTATCCTCCAAATAAATTAGTCACCATGTCAGCAAAGCTTGACAAGAACTAGTGCATGCTGTGTTATCATTTATGTCAACAGTGAACACACATAAAACCAGCTGATACACCCACCCAATGTGGGTAAATGGTGCTGATCATTTTGCCTCTTCCCATTCATTCCGGTGTATTTTACCTCGCAAACAAACCCATGCTGAGCCACATCTCCCTGACCCAATTACACGCTTTGGTTGCGTCCGAACAGAAGAGGGAGTCCTGCAGGAGAATTATGTGGGCCAGTGCAGTGCTTTGATAAAGTCTATAAAAGGTAGAACTGGTCCCACCTGCAGAGCCAGGGGTTTCCAGCGCATGTTCTTCAGCAGCGCAGGGGCCGAGCTGAGAGTGCTTTGTGGACGCTTCTTCAGGGTCAGGGACACGACGCCTTTATCGGCCCTCAGTGAGCCGACCAGGTTACGCAACTGCCAGCCCACCTGTGGACCCGAGACCACTGAGAGTCAGAGAACATGCTGGAAAATATCAGCCTCTGGATAATCAGCAAAACAATCAAAGTCTCATTTATACTCTGATAAGTATCATTTATATGCAGCCTGAAGTTTGAAATCTGTCCACGTCGTGATTGCTTGTTGAGCCTTCTGTGAAAGGAAAGTAGGTGTGGAGGTGGTAAATCTATCTATAGAGCTTACATGTGATGTAACCTGCCCTCATTTTGAAAACAAAAGCATCTTATCTTTTTACATTTTTTACCCACTACTTACAAAAAGCCATGCCTACACTTTTTGCCTGTAAGTTTTTTTTATTATTATTATAAAAACACACTATAAAAAAAAACAAACAAACAAACATAAATGGCCACTGGGATTCAGTAGTTGAGGTCTCGTACCATAACTGCATTCACGAAGCTGGAACCTGATTATAATGCAGGAGGTGGTTCAGAGAGGGTTGGATATTCTGATTGAAATGCATGTGCAGTGTTGTGTTGATCTTATTTATATTAGAAAAAAACAACATCTGGAATTTACTTTAAGGACTAAATAAAAAAAAACTTACATGAGATACAAAGCTAAATAAACTAAGAAATGACAAATTTCTTGCCATTAGGGGCAACAGAATCAAGACATGAAGCAAAATTTCTACAGAACCTGGTTCTTATTTTTTATTCATGTGTATTTGTAAATCTGTGAGGACAATTTAAACATCCGTATGGTCAGACTGCAAAACTGGGGGCATCATTAATAAACCCAGAGATATTTTTTCCACAATATATATATATATATATATTCTTCTTCTTTTTTTCATTTGTTTACTCGATTTTCTTGATGTATTGTCCAGCTAGAGAGAGATCGTCTCTGTTGATTCTTGTTTAATTTTTCATGCTTGGTACAATATGAAACAACAAGCACATATTGTTACAGAATGACTAGGAGCAAAGGAATTCTCAGTAGTCAACACTTCTTTGGCATACTTATTGATCATCTTTTTTAAATTAAAATATATAATTTCTATATCTTTAGCCTTGGCTAAGTAGTCTTTATATAATAAAGACCAGGGAACAAAAAATTGTTTTGCATCAGATGTTTTAAGTCGTTTCTGGATATGCACTGCAGTCTGGAACATTTTGAAATGTTTTGGAGGGGTGGCACATGAAAATTAAAATCTACAACATTCACAACACAGTAAACGTCTGGAAGATTAGTGGATGGGATGATATCCAAAAGTAGAAGTAAATCCTCTACAGCATTTACTGTGAGTAAAGTTAGTTGATGTGTGTGGTGCTGCTTCATACTCTGCTGCAGAGCTGCATCCACTGTTGTCATTACATTTAAATGCTTGTGGTACACTGCATTGCCAAAAAAAGTATTAATATTTTGTTGGACCGCTTTTTACGACAGTATTCCCTGTGGCATTGTTTCAATTTGCTTCTGCAATGTCACAAGATGGTGCACTCATTTTTCACCAAGATCTTGTATTGATGACGAGTGGGTCTGACTACCATGCAATGCCTTCTGCAGCACATCCCAAAGATTCTCAATGGGGTTCAGGTCAGGACTCTGTGGTGGCCAGTCCATGTGTGAAAATAATTTCATGTTCCCTGAACCTTGCAATGGACTGGTGACCTATCCAGGGTCTTCACCCTGCCACTCACCTACTAACTGCTAGGATAGGCCCCAGCTTCCCCATGACACTGAATTGGAATAAGTGGTATATAAAATGGATGGATGAATGCTCCCTGAATCACTCTTTCACAATTTGAGCTTGATGAATCCTGGCATTGTCATCTTGGAATATGGCTGTGCCATCAGGAAAGAAAAAAAAAATCCATTGATGAAATAACCTGCTCACTCAGTATGTTCAGGTAATCAGCTGACCTCATTCGTTTGGCACATAACATCAAACTTCATCTGCCTTTCTTCCTAAGCTTCTTACATACTCCACAAGAAACAAGAAATTTGTTCTTGTTCTCGAGGCCGAAAGAATAATAAAAAAATAAATAAATAATTGTATTGGTCTGGTAAATTTATACTAAAGATCTCACGTTCATGAACGAATCGATTCCTGTGAACGGCTCTTTTAAATAAACGATGGAAACCAAGTCGCAGCTGTGAGGCATTCATTTTAAATATACAAATTATCCACTCTTATCTCATGCTTTCACATGTGCGCCATCACAGGAGTCTAATGTCCAACACGCTTCATTCATGTGATGCATCTATGGGCAGAAAGCCTGTTTGGTAAAAGTCCTATCGAAACATTTACTAAAATCTGTGCTGATGACACTCAGGTTTATTCATTTTTTAATTTATATTTATATAAGTAGCGGTATATATATTACCTGGTACCGCTCCAGACGCAGCCTGTGATGTCATTAACTCTGTAGTGGCCAGGCTTCAAACACAACATCCAAACGCATTTGTGGCGATCTCTGGAGATTTTAACAACATCTCCCTCTCTGCAACTCTACCAACTTTCCAACAGTTTGTCAGCTGCTCCACCAGAGAAAACAAAACGTTGGACTTATTTTATGCAAATATTAAAAATGCATACAGCTCCTTTGCCCTGCCACCTTTAGGAAGATCAGACCATAACCTAGTTCTTCTCTCCTCCTCCTACAAGCCCATCGTTCAGCAACAACCAGTCATTAGAAAGGCTATTAGAACCTGGTCTAATGAAGCTGAAGATGCTCTGAGAGGATGCTTCGAGGCTACAGACTGGAACGTCCTATGTGAACCTCATGGAGATGACATCAATGCCTTGACTGAGTGTGTGACAGATTATATTAACTTCTGTGTGGACAGCACCGTTCCAACAAGAACAGTGAGGTGCTTCCCCAATAACAAACCCTGGATCACCAGTGACCTGAAAAAGCTGCTGAACATCAAAAAGAAAGCTTTTAGGGATGGAGACAGGGAGTTATTGAAGTCCACACAAAAACAACTTAAAACACAAATGAAGAAGTGCAAGGAGGACTACAGGAAGAAGTTGGAAAGTAAGCTTCAGAAAAACAATGTGAGGGATGTGTGGTTAGGAATGAAGAAGATCACTGGCTTCGGGATAAAGGAGGATCAGACTGATGGAGGTCTGGACAGAGCGAATGAACTGAACATGTTCTTCAATAGGTTTAGCTCACCTCCTGCTTCAACCCCAACTAGCCACACACCCTCCATGAGCCCACAGCTTTCCTGTCACACCTCCACTCTGTCACCCTGCAGCTCAGTCAAGGACCTAGACACAACCTCATCTCCCTCCACATCAGGACTTCCTGAAACCTCCTCTGCCTCCACCTCCACTCTGTCTGTCTCCTGTAACCAAGTCATGCAACAACTGGTGAAACTGAACCAGAACAAGGCTGCAGGTCCAGATGGTGTCAGTCCCAGAGTTCTCAAGACCTGCTCAAAACAGCTATGTCCGATTCTCCAGCACCTGTTCAACACCAGCCTGAGCCAGAGAAGAATCCCAGTGCTGTGGAAAACATCCTGCCTTGTTCCAGTGCCTAAAAAACCACAACCAGCTGAACCAAAAGACTACAGACCAGTCGCCCTGACATCTCACGTCATGAAAGTCCTGGAGAGACTCTTACTGGCTCACCTCAGCAAGCAGGTGAACACCTTTCAGGACCCATTACAGTTTGCATACCGTAATGGGCTTGGGGTTGAAGATGCCATCATATACCTGCTTCAGAGAGCCCACTCTCATCTGGACCAGTCAGGCAGCACTTTGAGGGTCATGTTCTTTGATTTCTCAAGTGCTTTTAATACGATTCAGCCTGCTCTGCTGTGTGAGAAGCTGCAGAAATTCCAGGTGGATCCCTCCACAACCACCTGGATTTACGACTACCTCACAAACAGACCACAGTTTGTGAGACTGAAAGGTTGTGTGTCTGAGATGGTGGTCAGCTGCACTGGAACACCACAAGGGACTGTACTTTCACCATTTCTATTCACGCTGTACACCTCAGACTTCCAGTACAACTCTGAGTTCTGTCATCTGCAGAAATACTCTGATGACTCAGCAGTTGTTGGGTGTATCAGTGATGGACAAGAAGCAGAGTACAGAGAACTGGTCGGTCAGTTTGTGAAATGGTGCGGTGACAATCATCTCATCTTGAATACCAAGAAAACAAAGGAGATGATTGTTGACTTCAGGAGGAACAAGAACACACATAGAAGTGTTTTCATCATGGGAGAGGAGGTGGAGGTGGTGGTGGAGGAATACAAGTACCTTGGAGTTCAGCTGGACAACAGACTTGAGTGGAAAAGCAACACTGAGTACATTTACAAGAAAGGTCAGAGCAGACTCTACTTCTTAAGGAAGCTGAGATCTTTTAACGTCTGCACCAAAATGTTGCAAATGTTCTACAGGTCTGTTGTTGAAAGTGCAATCAGCTTTGCAGCAATCTGCTGGGGCAGCGGCATCAGAACCAGAGACTTGAAAAGAATTAACAAACTGATCAAGAAAGCTGGTTCTGTGCTTGGAGTAACTCTGGAGCCGCTGGAGTTGATCATCAAAAAAAGAATTCTGTACAAGCTGACGAAGATAATGGAAGATCCTTCACACCCTCTACACAACGCCGTGACGAAACAACAGAGTGTGTTCAGTGGGAGGCTTGTTCAAGTCCGATGCAAGACAGAGAGATACAGAAGATCCTTCCTTCCAGCAGCTATCAGGCTGAAGAACAAAGCCCTTAATTAATTAATGTGATTGTTTAAAAAAAAAAAAAAAAAAAAAAAAAAAAAAAAATACTACTACTACAATATTGAATTTCCCTTTGGGATTAATAAAGTATTTTTCATTCATTTCATTCATTATATATACACACACACACATATATATATATATATATATATATATATATATATATATATATATATATATATATTTTAATCTTGTATGGTACATTTTGTATAGGTACATATTTTATTTAGTTATTATTCCTATATATTGTGTTTTGCATTAATAAAATCTTAACATGTGGACAAATTTGGAGTAAAGTTGTCTTGCATGGAAATTAATTGTCGCCAGCTTAGTTTTCAAATGCAAATTAGTGATCTTACTGTCAAAGCATGGGGATATAGAGCCACCTTATGGAATGATTACTATAAAAAGCAAAAGCCAAATGAAATGACTAAAATTTGAGAATAATTCCCACCAATAGAGAATGTACTGGTAGGGTGTGTAAGTTTGAATTATTCTGATCCAAATCTTACTTTCTAATTGTTTTCAGTGATTATTTTATTGACAAAAAATAGTTACCCCTGATTAAACTCTAATAAATAAATAAATTTAAAAAATAATTACTAGCCGGTCTTTTGAGTGACTCATTGAAAGGAGCGGCTCCCTTAAAGGAGCCATAAATCCCATCTTTAATCCGTACTCCATGAGCTGCGTCATCCACCACGGGGATAACTTTTTTTTTTTTTTAATCTGTTAAGAAAATTCATCTGTTATGTACATAGACAGGATCAGAACAGATGAAATAGCCTTCAGTTTTTAGTTTTCATTTTACTATGATTTCAAAGCCATGAATAAACACACACATACACACACACTTATTTTTTTAGAGCATGCACAAACACTTGATAGGAAAGCCCACCACAGTCTGGTGATTGACTTGAATGACTTCATCTCCTGCGTGGATCTTCTTACAGCGATCAGCCGGAGACTACAGAGACAAAGAAGTCAGAGAGAATAAAAGACAACTATGAATCAATCACAGCTTATTGATCCCTGTGTGGCAGTGTAGAGAAGGTTCACAGCAATGATCACGATGAGTCATCAATATGGAATTTTACAGGCTGTTGTGGAAACAAATGCTTCAGATTTGTTGATATTCTGGGCATGAATCCATTTCGTTTTTTGTTTGTTTTTTTTTGTTTTGTTTTTTTTTTTTGCAGCCCCAGGTTTTGTGGGGAATCGAAAGATAAAGCAACTGTCTGCTGGTGTGTGAATGTGCATTAAATAGGATTATAAATCTCTCACCCCTTCAGTGGTTCCTGTGATCACATGGAGGCCATCATAAGTTGACTTGATGTACATCCCCTGATGGACAGAAGAGAGAGCATAGAAGATGAAATATTGCACCGCACCAGCCAAACTCATTTAAAGGGTTTTTCTAGTGTGAAAAACAGCGACAAGCACTCAGAGCCTGGCAGTGCTTTTTGGCTCACTGTCAGGTTGAAAAACAAGTTATGGCCTCACTAAGCTCAAACCAGATGGGACTGAGTGTTTCTGCAGGATGCTGTGGTGGCAGTGCTAGTTAAGTGTTGACTTAAACTTACACCACCATCACAGCTCAAATACCATCCATTCACCATCCCTGCTCCTCACAAACATCCGACCACAGCCCAGGTTTCTCATGTGTCTGCTGCTGAGCTCTAACCTGAACTGATGTTCACTGTTTGTTTTTAACGCAGGTACTCTTTATTATCTCCTCCTAGACCAGGTCTTGTGACAGCCATTTTCACCAATTTAAGCACTGCACCTGACAAGTCTGAAATTTGCTGACCTGATGTAACACTGGTGTTACATCAGGTCGGTGGAGGGAGGATGAACTGTTGTTTTTCATTTCTTTTATTACTGCTATATTACCCATATTACCATCCAGATCCCAAGTCTGTTTTTTAATGTGTAAACCTTTACTTTGATTAGCACAAATGGGTTGCAAAAGGACTATGATCAGCTCAAAAATGAGCATTTCCTGGGTTAACACCTAATTTCATACTTCTTTATTGCTGCCATGACAGTGGGGATGATCCATTTCATAATTCTGTTTTTATTATTCACAATTCAGTTTGATGCACTGAGTTTAATAAACATCTTGAGTTGAGGCATGGGTGTTTAAACAACTCACCAGTTTGCTGAAAACAACCTTTCCTAACAAAGTATATTAATCTATTATGAAGGAAATGAGAATTAACCCATCATCGAAACAACATCTTCGGTTCTGGCAGCACACAACAGCGGAGGCACAACAGCAAAGCAACCAAATGTAAAACTGAATATTATTTTCAGGTATTTTAAAAATTCCTGACTAGATCAAATCCAAATAAAAGTTTTTGTTTTTTAATTATGAAACTATAAATCAGTGCAGCTGGCTCAGAAAACTACGTTGCGTAATGGACGGTGTGTCACTCATGCATACTATTTTCAGATAGCGTTCTAGTGCCCTCTTTTTATTTCCTTCCATTAAAGTTATTCAAATGCTGCATGCACAACCTTAACACACTGCATTTTACAGTATTTTAGTTATTGCTAAAAATACTGGATTTATTGCTGGAAAGATTTTGGATTCACTATTTATATTCTTTATCTTTTTTTTTTCTCTTGGGGCCTATAGTCTCATTTATGCTCTACAGTTAATACACATATGGACAAGGTCTTCTGCATGTCTTCTGCATCCTTTACATGAGTATTTTCATTATTAAAGAGTTTGCAGATGTGCAGCCAGATGTAGTTAATGGAGTAGTACAACTCTAAACCACAGTAACAGTGTTTCACAGTGAAAGATAGAAAGAAGAACAAGAAGTTGGGATGTAATGGCCACGCAGACCACCGCCGTCTCCTGCCCTGCCTGGTTTTATGTCCGTCATCTCCTCCACCATCACCATGTTAGCTATTGTTTGAAAGTGACATCTGAAATTGGATGTGAACTCTAAAATCTCCACTTCCCCCTAGTGGATATATAGTCTAACAATCACGCCAATGTGATGGACACATGTATGTAAGCAGAGATGTTTGACAACATTTAACATGGAGGTACCTGTTATACATAAAGGGAACATAAAAGAGCTTTAAAAAGGTGACACATAATACAACAAAGTGCCACAGAAAGAAGAAAAAAGGAGGAGGTGACAACAACTCCAGCCAGACAAAGGAAAACATTACCAGGCCTTCAGATTGTTTGACGTTGGTGAGATGAACCAGCTCGAGGTGAGCCGACTGCGACACCAACGGGTCCGATGACACGCACACAATGTGCTCGCACACCTCCGACAGAGTCTTACACTGCAGAGAAGAAGAAAAACTCATTTGTTGGTGGTGTTTCTTATGACTTTTTTTAATATGTGAGAACTTTAAGACTAATATTTCTCTTCATTATTTATATATGTTTTATCTATATAGTACAAACTGTATTACACAACAGTATCGGTGCCTTAAACAAAGGGGTGGATGTATTCCAGCAGTCACAATCTGTTTTCTTTTGTTTGAGTTTTTAGTTAAAGCTACTACAAAAATCAATAAACCTTAATTACAAATATATCTTTGTTTATTTCAGAGATATCTGTAAAATAAATATCAACCAATTTTACTGAGGAAATTTAATTGTGGTCCCCATGAGTATAACATTTTCTTGGCAGAGACAACACTGCTGCGTTCATCTGTCAACACTTCCAAACAATATTTCCCTGGAAGACAGAGGCTGAAATAACAAACTGCTGACTGTATTTTTGGATGATTTCCATTAGATGTTCCCTAATTTTTTTCAAGAAAGTTTCAACAATGAACTCGTGTTGGAAACCTATTATAGATTTGCACTTCCAGTTATTCTTCTTCTTACCTGTAAAAAGTCAGCCCATCTTATGCTTAATGTGTCATTTTGCTGAATAAATCTCAGTGACTGAGTCTCTACAGCCCTGCTGGCACCGTAGCCCATCCTGCTTCTTAGTCCCTGATGAATTAAACTCAAAGGTCCACCTCACAGCAGATGTGTTGATTTGTCATAACAGTGTAAGACTGGGTGAAACTAATCACATTAACGATGGCTCCGGTCCAGCAATTACCAATGCCATTAGTCACACCTGTGTTTGACAACTCAAAATGGCTGCTGAGATAAAGGTCAATTTTCAGGAAGCATACGTTGCAGATAACCTATTTTAAAACTGTGACTCACCTCTATTGTACCATACTAGAGGACTGGACTATTATTGTACCAAAAAGTCTAAAAATATTACAAGAAAAGGTTTGTGTTTTTGTAAGTCAGCAGAGTGTGTGTTTTAAATGTCACGCTAAATATACAGTCATATGACAAAGTTGGGACAACTTACTCCTGTTTTGGACTCAAAGATTTTCTGTATCAGAACAAGAAATAAAACAGCCATCCGGTCCTAAGATTATGTAAATAACAACCCAGTATTTCACCATATGAATATTCATTTAAGAAAAACTAAGCAAAAACTACCAAATATGTCCACCCTCACTGCTTACAGTGGAATTAATCAGGTCACTAACAGCCAGGTGCTGCTCATCAAATACGTTTGAGTAATTGATCATCAGCAGGTGTGAACAAATCTCTAAAAGTAGAAGTTTCTGTAATTTGCTGGTCTGCAGAATTCAGGTGTGTGTTTACAAAATGACAAGGAGGAAAGACATCAGCAATGATGTTGCCCATTAATCTGGGGTTAGAGGGATTTTCCAAACAGTTTATGGTGCTTTTCCATATGGTATCAGTATTTGGTTTTTTCATTGACTGGTGCCAAAACTGACCTCTACCTTTTTGGGTTTGACTTCAGTTTTAGCTCCAAGTGTGCCGAGCCAATACTATACTGGTCAGACAGCCATCACCTATGGGGTTAAACAACTCTAGCTGCACACACCAACAGACTCGCTTGTTCAGTGAGGCACTTTTAACCTCTCTGCTGGGAAATTAACATGATTTACAGCTATTTGAGTGAATAGATAACTAATTCAGTCTTACGATCACCGGCAGCGGATATTTAAGCTCCAGAACAAAAAGCGAAATTCAGTGGAACAACCACTCTGCACTCATTTATACTCCTCATTTTGATAAAATGTCATCTGAATCATTATATTGTAATAAACACACACACGACAAAGTCATGCATCTTGTCTGCGTCATCATAGCTTCACACAGAAAAACACCAGATTCCGCCCACATTAAGATGGCACTGTCTGTAATGGAATTCAAAGCCAGGGAAAGATGCTCTGAGTTGTACCGGATGGTACCGTGTAATTGAAGAGCACTGAAAAAGTAAATGACAGTGTCAGTTCCAGACAATGGAAAACCATAAAAGAAAAGCACATGGAAACCATATGGTACCATGAAATGGAAAAACACCATTAGAGTCCATCATTCTACACAGAGAGAACTCATTCACAAGTCGAAAACGTTCAACATACTTGTTGAGCTTCACAGGAATGGACATCCCAGCAGGTTCACCTCAAGGTTAAAGGTCATGATAGTACATTTATAAAAAGACTGCACAAGTACGACTTGTTTGGAAGTGTTGCAAGCAGAAAGCCTTCTCTAAAGAGAAAATGGCAGTTCTGTTGCAGGTGTGTTGCTGGGTTTGGGATCCTGTTGCATGATCCAGTTCCAGCCAAGCTTTATGTATTAGACAGATGGTCTCACACTGGACTCCACAAAACTTTGGTATGAAGAGGTCATGGTTGACTCAATGACCGCAGGGTGCTCAGCTCCTCTAAATGCAAAACTCACCAAAATCATCAGCCTTCCACCACCGTACTTGAAAGTTTGTATGTGGTGTTTATGTTTATGTTGATGTGATGTGTTTGGTTTTCTCCAAACGTTCTGCTGTACATTAACATCTCCACTTTGACCTAATCTACCCAAAGAAGATGCTACAAGAAGTACATTGTACTAGACTTCTGGAGCATTGGCTACAAAGATCTTGTACTTTATTCAGATCCACCTTTTTATAAAACAAAGCCAGAATAATTAAAAGTCAAAGTTAAAAAACGGAGTTAAATGCTATTGCAAGACTGTTGGAGAGCTGTGTATAAACCAATTCCTCAACTCCTTCAACTGAAGCAACCACACTGCTCAGGAAAGTTCTCCAGTTATTGTTGCTGCAAGCTGTCATATTATTTGGTATAGTTTGTTATTTACTGCATCTGGATTTTATCTTAGTTTTTAAATAAATATTAAGAATTTTATGTCATTTACTGTTTATATGCAGTTGTATTTACCTCATTTTTAGACTCATTAAGGACAAGGACTTTTTTATTTCCTGATTCAAAAAACTAAGTTAAAAGAGAGTGTAATTTCTTTTTCAGATACGTGTATGTTGATATAAAGTTTAAAATGATTACAACTGTTAAATATATTGGTTTCTAGTAACTGAAAAGACAAAATCTGAAAATCAGAGTGAGGATGTAAACAGTGTGTAAGATGTTGACAGTCAGGACTCTTCCTCCCTTAGATTGAATAAATTGCAGTAAAAGTAAAATGAAGAACATCCTCAAACATTGCCTACAACAATTTCTTTCTATGTAAACAAACAACAACTTTGAAGAGAGTCAGGCTGGCTGTTTTCTAGCTTTAAGCTAAGCTATGCTAATCACATTCAGCTGTAGCTCCCAGCTTAACACACAAACATGACAATGTTGTCGATATGCAGATTCTTCATTTACAAAGCTACTGGAAACACCATTAAAAGTATATTTTCAGGGAGTATGAGGGGATTGAGACAAATAAGCGACAGCTGGCTAAGGAAGAGGAACTCACCACATGAAGGATTTTGTTCTCGGTCTCAAACACCGTACAGTCCTGAGGGAAAAGAGAAATTTATTGTAGCACAAGCAGAACATGCTGTCTTGCACACATTCACCATCTCAGGCTGCTACAGTATCTCTGTAAGCTGTCTGGGCCTCACATTTCTGAACCCCAACCACCTGCACAATCTAACCCCTCACAGATAAAAACACACCCACACAAACAGACACATTCATCTTTTATTTATACACACATCAGTCATACAAAAGACAGACTGTAAAGGACATAAATAGCAAAGAATTGAGTCTCTCTCAAAGATGTAGACTCTAAGGCTGCTGCATCACACCCACACACCACTCTTAGGGGGATATGTCAACCCACAGCAGCTCCCCTCAGCCTCGCACTTCAAGTGGAGGAGAATAAAAGCTATCAGCCTTCAAAACGCACACACAAACAATTCCACACACCTGCTGTACAATGGTGGTGAGCTCCAGGCAGAGCTGAATGACATTATTTCGGGTTACAGAGTAGTCTGCCACTGCAGCAAAGGGAGACCTGGGAGGAAAAGATAACACAGCAGTATGTCTTATAATGTTTCTGCTGCATTAGATGTTGTGCAGAGAAGATGGACAGGAGCATTGTTGGAGGGAGGGGAGGATGGAACGCCACAGACATCGAGTTTACACCAACACTAATGTGAGAATCCTTTC
The DNA here is from genome assembly GCF_017639745.1 of Melanotaenia boesemani. Lineage (NCBI taxonomy): Eukaryota > Metazoa > Chordata > Actinopteri > Atheriniformes > Melanotaeniidae > Melanotaenia > Melanotaenia boesemani. The sequence goes on along the minus strand of NC_055699.1, from coordinate 3,791,328 downwards.
AGTCACTGAGACATTTCCATAATATTTTAAGCAATATTACGGTTTCTATTTTCTTTTTTTTTTTTTTTTAGTTCAGAAATATTAAAAAGAAAAGGTAAAGGAAAAAAAGCCAAGGTAAGAGTTTTAATTAGCATTTAGACCCTTTGGCAAATATCACACACTTCAAACACACTTTAAAGGCAGTCTTAACTTATTAAGGTCTTTAAGGGATTTTTATTCCATTCGTCTTGCAAAAGGCTTTTTGTTTTGTGAAATTCTTGGACTGGCTGATTATCTGAGGTCCTTCCACAGATGTGTGGTTCATAAAAAACTTTTGACCTTGCCCATCTATGGATTTTGAGGTGTGTTTATGCAATTTTTTCTATAAAAGACGTAATTTTTTCAAGCTTGTAGCAATAGAAAACAGATAGCTGAATACACACTGCTATTTTCTTCCAGCTTTTTCCTGATTGACAGACTTTCATTATTTTCATATTCAAACTGGCTAATAACAGAGACCTCCAGCATGCATAGGGTGGTTAGCAGAAAAATTAGAACCTCCAGGTCTGAGGCATGATTACCCACTCCAGCGAACAGAATCCTCAAGCTGTGTGTAGATTCATGGCTTGACCTTCCTCTTGTGTTAGTTTTCTGTTACCATCTCTTGTGGTAATGGTTCGGTTTTGACCCGCCATCTATCAGTTATCTATCATCCAGTTTCCTTTCTTTTTTATCTCTTGGTTATCTTGTTAGGCTTCCTTATTCATGAAAATATTGATTTGAATGCTTTTGGTGTGGGACTCCGGGTCATTTTTTAGTCAGTATGACCCTTAATTTTACCTAAAAAGATGGTAAAATGAACCTCAAGGGAATCATATAAATAAATAAAAGGTTGTTGCGTTACCGGACTATTACTGAGGAGCATTAGAACACATCTATTATTTGTTTAATTTATTTTCTTTTTAATATTATTAACTACAGTAACAGCTATGCTGTTGGTCAGTTTTGACTCATACACATTTGTTTCAAGAAGAAGGCCAAAAAGTGCTTTTTTTTTGCTATTTTTTTGTTTTGTTTTTTTCCAGCAATTTTGTTTCCTTCAGTTTCTCAAAGCAAGAGATCATGTTTAAAAACATATCTTGATGTCACTGACTTTTGACACAACAAACCTTGTGATTCCAGGGGTCATTTTGATGTCATTTGCTGACCTTCCTGGTGCATCATGAGATATTGACCTCCAACAGGTTTTACCATCTTTGGGTTTGAATCTCTCAGGTGTTGCAACTTCACTAATAGTAACCACCTCATCAGACTCATCAGATGTGTCTTCTGGATGATACTACACATTATCTTCCTCCTTATAAAGCCACTCATCTGTATGGCTTTGTTGCCCATTTTCAACAAAAGCTTAGTTCACTAAAAATGTTCTCGTTTTTTGCATAATGGAAACTGGAGATGTGCACTCTGCAAGTCACCAAATCTATACAGAACGCTGGACATGCCCAGCTTTGTTTGTTTGTGTGCAGGTATACAGGAAAACAACACAAAAAGAGAATCCTCTAAACCCCAAATGATTGGTAGAGGAGCAGGGTGTCAATGTGTTGGATGACAATGCACTTGTGATTTCACTTTTGGCTCTAATTCTAGCTTTATAATCTTATTTTTACAACTGGGTCAAAACCAACCCTAACACAAAGGTTATAAAGGTTAAAGGTTTTTGCTTTATTTTGGTGAAATGGAGGTTCCTCTTGACCATATTTATATGGTTCTTTTATTAATTTAATCTCTAAAAACAGGTCTGTGCCGATCCTAACACAAGAGGAAGGTTAAAACACACATAGGCAGAAATGTGATTGCATTCCTTTTAGCAAATGTTTAAAGCTGTGAATGAAACCTGGTCATCGTGAAGCCAAATGCATTTACACAAACCTGTTTCCCACTCTTATTTTTAGCACACATTCACTGCATCAGACATTTGAAAATAAATTATTCTTTGAATTTGCAGCTATGTTGGCATGATAAAGAAAAACAAAAGTCGGGAAGAAGTTCAGTTGCACCAGATATGAAACTTAGATACTTACCAAATCTGCTGAATGTAAAAAGCAAACAAAAGTGATAAACTTGGAAAGGTTAAAAAACTAATAATAAAGATGTGGGATTATCAAAGAGAGCAAATGCACTTCAGGTCATGGAAGAACAGCATCGAGGAAACAGCAATTTCTGCTTTATCTGGGATGGATGAATGCCTAGTCTGTCCGTACAGTATGCAGCCTTGCATGGAAATGATCAGGAAGCAGAGCAGTTTTGCTGTTTTCTTCTATGGTTTTTGGACACATGAAGCAGTGCATGAACCACTCATATGTCAACAGCTGATCTGTTTCGAAAGCTTCAATACCTCGATCTTCCATTAGCATCACACATTAACTAATTATGACTGTGGTAGAAAAGGTGTAGATTTAAAGGGGCTTAGAGGAGCTCTTGGATGCTGATTGTTGTAATAAGATTTTAGGAATCACTTCTATAAAGCTTTGATATTTACTTCATATGACCTTTCTCAACATTTTGAGCCTTGTGCCTATTTCTTGGGCCTCTACTCGAAAAAAAAAAAAAGGAGAAGCGAACACTTGTGAGATTTGTTAAGATGTGAAATTATCCGTTGGTCCATATGTGAAAAATAAATGAAAATGACACAAATGAAAAAGTTTTAGGCTTTCTCTAAAATAATAATAATAAAAAAGTCAAACACTCTCAGTATGAATACGAATAGATTTTTGGAATAATGGCGTTGAAGCTCTAAACCTCTATCATATCATCATACAATACGGCAACATCATCTCTGCAAGGCCCAACTGTAATAAGGTGAAACCGATCAAAATAGGGAGGTTTTAGTATGGACAGTTCAGGTAAGGTTTCCAAAATGGCCAAACCATTTGGGGAACCTCGGGTTTCAAAAGGTCAACTATGCTGCCATTAAATGTTAAAACACAAATTTAAATGAAAATTTAAAGTCTGACACTCATTCTGACATGCTCTCCTGTTGTTTCAGTATATCAGAACTGTACGCGACAACAATCAGTTATTTATGCTTCATGACTTTCTTCTGACAGAATTATTGAAAAATGTTCTTTGCATTTTATAATCGTCATGGTTACCACTAGGCATCTGTCACTGGGAGGTTGCCAAACATAAATCAAGCAGTTTTTTGTCATTGAAACACTTTTGTCAAGCGTCTGTCTTTGTGTATTTGTTTCGAAATGAGCGGAAACTAACACGACGCTCTCTTGTTGTTGGCAGTCGTTTTGCTCATATTTGCGGTGGCTTGTCAGGAAGTGGTACAGCTGGAAAGCTTAGTGGTAATTAAAACACTCAGACCTGAAAAGCCATCAATTTATGATCACCAGCAAGAAATGAAAGCAGAAAATTCACATATTTGTGAGACTTAAGGCAGAATGTTTGGCATTCGGAGAGAAAATCATCCAGTTTATGTTGCATTAACTAATTTCTACAGTTGTATACTTTTATTATATTCACATTTTGTGGTACATTTTGTCCATTTAACTGCTGTCGTTAATCACAATAACTATAAGTGCAAAAACTTCAAAATCATTTGGTGAAACTATTGACATGTAAAACTGGTGTTTTTAGAGACCATTTGGGAAACTGTAATCATGAAGAGCTTTCCTCTGAAAAATAATCTTAATTGTTAATAATATAAATATAAATGCATCCTAGCTGACAGGTTCGGAAGGCCTTTACCAGAGATATAAGTGTTGTTTATGCTCTCAGACTAAAAGAGAACAGTGAACAGGTGCATTAGTGAAAGTACATAGACAGCCCTATTATGAGTGCAACAGTTTTCACACCTCAAATGGACAACACATCATTTCAATCCAGGTTTTAGAAGCAACCAGACAAAGGTGGTGCACTTTTGGCTTGGCTATTTTTTTAAAAGCTGCTTTCTGTCAGACAAAAATACATTTTATGAGAAAAACTATTTACACCAGTTTGGATTTTTTGGGATTTGTTTCATACCGTTTTGCCACAGGCTTTGTCAGTTCCCAGTTTACTCAGTGTTCATGCTGCATGCCTGGACAGTTTCTACTTTTGCATGCACATTCTGCTGACAAATTTGTTTTTCTAAAAACCTATTTTTCTACAATACGAGGGTCTTTAAAAGCCTTTTTCTGTCCCAACAATGTTGATAAATTAAATCCAGCAACAGTTGAGGTGTGAACAAAGTGTTAGATATAAGGAGCATGCTGCAGCTAATGGGGTGCTAATGACTCCACAAACATTCACAAAAGGGAGTAAAAATATACAACGTAAAGTTAGCGCACAGTCATGACATAGATCATGTTTGCAAGAGAAACAGGCGCACTCGCTTCATTGTTCTAAAGACCCAGATAAAAATTCGGCCACAGCCTCTGGTGTATGATTTATGAGTGGTGTGTCTGATTTGGGTCATCAGTATTGAGGCTGACTGCTATATATACATGCAGGACCTAAGGCTATACAGACTGTTTGCTAACCACGATTCCAACCCTCAAAGATTTCTTTTTTTTTTTGTTTTTGTTTATTTTTTGTTGTTGTTTGTTTTGTTTTTATTCCAGGAATCAGGGCAGACAGTACAATGGAGATTTTTTTGAGATCCTAAAACTGTCAAGGTCAGAAATTCATACTTTTTTTTTCACTGCAAAATGAATAACCAAGGACTATTTTTGGCAAAGATACAATGGAGTTAATATGTTTGTTGACTTGTTCCCAAAGTGTACCACAAAAATCTGTCCAGATAAAGGAAAAAATAAGAAGTCTTGTCATACATTCAAGAAATACCATTATATTCAACTTTGCAAAAGCAAACTGGCAACTTATTGAGTTTTATTCACTAAAAAGAAAACAAAGACAAACAACTGGAGTTTATTTGTGGACTATATGTTGGTTCACTAAATCCATGACAATATTATCACACACTGCACTTTGGGAGACCTAACTTTTTCCTAAAACACCACCTCCATTACAAGGTCAAATTAATTTATTTTCATCTAGTTTTCTATATAGTTTGCTCCTCCTGTCTCAAACCCCTCCAAAGAGGCTGACTGGTCAACATATTTTTCAAAATGGCCAAATTGTGAAGTGGATGTTTTATTTTGATGATGTCACACTAGGATCAATCCAGGAAGGAATGTCCAGACTACAAATTAGAAGTTTTAAGATTTTGTCAACACAACATCCTCCATGCATTTACCAAATAATCAATTCATATGTATGTTTTAAAATGTGCACATAAAGAAGGAACGGAGAGCTGAAAGAAAAAAAGTAACTGTGAATGCTAATTTTAGTTGTCAAATTTAGACAAAACTGATCCTCTAATGACGTTAGAAACAGAAGAACCAGAGTGCTCTGAGCCTCTGCTCTTACTTTATACGTGAAAAGGCTGCAAAATGTCTTTTCAAATCATTTCCAGAACAACTAGATGATGCTGTAAATTTGCTGGCTGAGAGTTGAACCACTGCTGGTTTTCCCTTCTTCCCTCAGAGGTCTGATAACCAGCAATCAGTGTGAGATGAAAGTTCAGTCTTAAAATGCTTTATGCCAATTTGCTTCTGCTGTACACCTTCAGAGAGAAGTCATTCCGTGGGTAGTAATTCAACATATGTTAACCTTTTACCCAGTGTTAGGGGTCCATTAATGGATGCAAACATATTATTACAGCCTATTCTCTGGCTGCAGAAATAAATTCTAGAAGACAGGATTTCATGAGCGGTCTGACCATGTGCATGTTAAATTTACTCTTATGGCCTCGCACAGCTGGAAAATGCTCTTTTTCATATATTTTTGTTTGTTCACTATAAGTAAGAGACCTTGACAACATTAAAATATACTGTGTCAGGAGTTTGTCTCCTTTTTGTCAGTTGGCTTCTTACTGTTGAATCATTGTGCATGGGTGACAGTTGCATGTGCACTTGTATGAGTGTGTTTCAGTCCATGCTGATGTGGCTGCATGTCCTCGAGTCTGCATTTGCGCAAGCATGTGGGTGTCTCTATGCAACTGCAGCGCCATGCATTTATGTGTGTATGAGGTCTAGATGGCCTAAGGACAGGTGTGGGTGTCTGGCATTTGAAGAACTGATGTCAAAGACTTTCAGTTCTCCATCTTATACGTGTGCTGTGAGCAGAAGTCCATGTTGAGTCACGAATAAATAGAATAGATGGTTGAAGAGAGAGAAATGGTGAGATAAAGATCTGACAGTGCATTTCTCAAAAGATGTCAACAACTAGCGCCTGCAGGGGATGAGTTTATGTTGTGCTGAATGGAGCTTAGTTACACAAAAAGAACAAGAGAAGTAAGAAAATATTTTTTTTGCTCACAACTGCAATGTTAATGTTTTACAGGTTCTACCTAAAAGATCAATTAGACACCTGCAGCTGATTCAGAACTCGAGTCCTCACTAAGACCAAGAAAGTGGACCACATCAGTCCAGCTCTGAGGTCTTTACACTGGCTGCCTGTTCGTCAGAGGATAGACTTTAAAGTTCTGCTGCTGGTCTATAAAGCTCTGAATGGTTTAAGACCAACATACATCAGTGACCTCTTGACCCAGTATCAACCTACCAGAACCCTCAGGTCATCTGGATCCAGTTTCTTATCAGTTCCCAGAGTCAGAACCAGACATGGAGAAGCTGCATTCAGCTTCTATGCTCCACATGTCTGGAACAAACTCCCAGAAAGCCTCAGATCAGCTGAAACACTCAGTTTATTTAAATCCAAGTTAAAGTTAATAGTTAATCGAATAAACCCAAAAATAATCCGTTCACAGAAGAAGTTAGTTTTTTTCTTTTAGTAGGCCATTTCCACTCAATTAATTCTTAATCTACGGTTACCTCTAGATTACCTTTAAACCCACAACTTCAGACAGATTTCAGAACTTGGGTCAACGTCCTTCTTTGAGTACCGTCAATCTTAAAACAAGAGGTTTTAGTAAACAAATAAAATACCTTTTACAGACATGCTGTTTTAGGCAAGTTTCTGTATTTGAGTGTTTGAAATACTTTTATAATAAGAAATGATCCATGCGCCAGAAAAAAAAGTATGGATGTATACCAAAGTATCTGGAATTAAAAACTTACTATTGCTGTCTATGGCTGCAACGATTATTCAACGTTGTCGACAATAGTCGACAATGAAAATAGTCCATAACTAATTTACCCGTCGACTATTGTCGGCAAAAAAAGAGGGAAAAAAAACTACAGGGTGAAGCATCGTCTTCTTCCCTATCTCTACTGAGAGTTGCACAATGCACATGTGCAAAGAAAAAAAAAACTACAGAGTGAGACATCGTATTCTTTTCTTATCTCTGCTGAGGGTTGCACATGCGAAATACAGTCCGCCAGGGGAAAAATATGACGGCCAACAAGGGAATAGAACGATGGAAGAGGATGCCAAAAGTCTGAAATAACTTCACGTCAAACTTACAAAATAAATTAAATACATGTGAGATTTGTAAAGCGGACCTTGCGTACCACGAAAGTATGTCTGCAATTCTCGAACATTAAAGAGGAGGCACGTAGGACTTACATAACAACCTCATGTAAGATTTCAAAGCTGAAAGTGATATGAGATCCATTTAATAATGATGAGATACATAATCCGATTGGTTGACTAGTCGTTTTATAGTCGGTGACTAATCGACCATCAGAATAGTCATTAGTTGCAGCCTTATTGCTGTCATGGTACTCAGCAGAGTGATGTGAATCTGTAGATTTCAACCCTTGATAAAAGCCTGTATTAGCACCTGGAGAATGCCCCAGGTGCTAGTATGGTGAAAAGGGTGAGAAGTCTCTAGTAACCAGGAATCTGTCTAAATGCCACCGTGCAGATGAATGGCAGCAAGCACCCATTGAGATGGACCCAGTCCTGGTGGATAATTACTAGCGCCTGCTTGTTTGGCCTGGGAATTAGATCCAGCCACTGCAGTCTTTCCAGTCAGTGTCTTCTAATGGCTTTCGCTGGCTTCTTATGTCATTCATTCTTTACAGCACAAGCTAAACAACTGCACAGTCCCACCCTGCAAGAGTAAGCAATCATTCGTTACAGTGCCCTTAAAGTGGTTGCAGTGGATAATGTGCATGCTCTAACTGGGCCACAATGCCTGGAGACTTGGAAGTGAGAGTTTGAAACTACCAGCTAAACTGAATTCCTTCTGCATAAAATAGTAAAACTTTGGATTTGTTTGGATTATGTTTAAGGTGAGTAATGCATTGTTTCAACACTAGATGTGTTAAGTCATAAAACATGAAAACCCATTAAAGCACAATTAAATAACCTAAACCCCTGCTGACTCAAGTTGTCAGCATGTCAATTAATGAAAATTACTTATCACTTCAGGTGTAGCATCCCTGGTTTAAAGCAGTCTGCTTCTTCTAATATTTGAAATTTCCTGCTGTTTGTTTGTCTTATGTTTGTTTACTGCTGTAGACTTAATCACACGGCTTTCATGGGCCTTACATGTGAGACAATAAGAGGAGAGAGTCTTAGTCTAAGAGTTGGAACGAAGAGAAAGTGAGTACAAGTTGATGTGCGAAACATACCAGCACCTTCCTTTCCACCAAGGCAGAGCTGGTACCAGTGCAGAGCCAGATATTTCTGGGCATATTTTGAAAACTTGGAGAACCAATAACAGTGCATCTGGACTCATGTTTTGCCATTAAAGTGTAGCATTTCCTGGACTAGCCTCATGTGGGTGAAGCTACTGGACCGGCAATTCTGTAATGCACATGGTGACTTCCTGAGGTGGATATGTGTGTCATTAACTCCAAGGAAGGTATCAGTACACAGTGCACTCCATTTTCCAGCACTTTTATGAGAACAAGCTTATGCACTCATAATCTGAACAAAAAGGAGTTTTTTTTCTGAAATTATGCATCTTTTGTTTGATTTTAATGTATAATATCCTTCATTTTCACAATTAATCTTCAGGTATAGACAGTGAAAAATAAAATAAAATCAGTTATTATCATCAGGCATCTGAGATGAGAAAAAGGATGTGTTACTCTCATTAATATTTAAGCTAGAATAATATATGAGGTATCAACTATGCACTACCACACAATACTACTACTACTGCTCCAGTATCATCACAGACACATTTGATATGTGGAGTCATAAAGAACTATCTACAGCCACATTACGAACAAGGAGTCCTGCAACAGATGGTCTGACACCCACGGAGCCCTGATCTCTACATCATGTAGTCAGTCTGGGATATGCAGAGACCTAAATCCATACAAGATACACAAAATAACCAACCTGATGCATGTACCAAGGAGAACAGGAGATGTTTAAAAGGAAAGTATTGATTCGATTTAGGTTTCAGGTTCAACAATCCAATAAGTCTGACATAACCCTATCATACAACTGAGTCGAGTTGTCCAGTTACATAAACACTCAGTCTGCCAACATGGGAATGGTCTGATTTCTACCTGCTGTGAGTGCAGCCAGCGAAAAGGCAAAGCTGAATTCATTCTGACTTAAAACCGCACATCTTCCCACTTGAAAAAGACTGGATGTTTGCAGAGGATGAATTTAGAGTTAAGAGAAGGTATAACCTGTCCAGCCAGGCCAGCAAGCTCTTGGCAGCAGTGATGAGGTCAACCACAGAGGTCAGCAGATCATTTGGGAGCCTCCGTGAGCTCCTGCTCTCAGACTGGCTGCTTCGACGGCGGCCGGAGATGAAATTCTGCAGGTTCTTGGCCGAGGCGCCAAGTTTGTGAGCCAGAGTCCTGACGCTCTCTGTCTCCAGACCTGAGTTCTAGAGGTAAACACAGACAAGAACTCAGGTTAGCATCAGGGAATTAAACGCAGTGAGTACATGTTATTTATGTACATATGTACCACATCCTCTGAAGGACATAACAAAATGTGTCTATTGTATTATTTTAGATTGTCTTTCATGCTTGAAATCTTTATTTAATGATAAAAAAAAGATGTAAAAAGATGTCACTGTCAACATGAATCATTCATAGTCAAATAGTCTGAATTATTAAAGAGTGCAGTTAAACTAATGATGATTATGATGATGTTTAACAGAATTTCAATTATCAAGTGAGTCTCTTAAATCCTGTTAATCAATGAACACTGATCAAGAAGAATGTGGTTATTCCACTTTATATTTATGATATGATTTCCCACATTCTTAAAAATAAGGCTTTTTTATTTTATTTTAGGATAGTGATATTTGAGAAATAAAAGGAAACTAACAGCCAGAAGTTTGTTCATTTGTGCACTTAAGCAAATAGTCATACATTAGGACTATCGATGTAGGTGGCTAATGAGAGTCAGGCACTGCACTAGTCTACAAAACAAACACATAAAACTCACCAGAGCACAGAGCAAGTCAACAGCCTCCAGAATGAGCTCCTGGTGCCCGATACGAGAGACGCCCAACTCCTCGAGCTCGGCGTGGCTAATCCTCAGCAGCCGCTCTCCACACACACCTCCGCGCTCAAACACACTAACATATTGCTGCAAGCAGTCGTCCAGACCTGAAACAGACACTGACAATGAGCAGTTTTCCTCTAAAGTGATCCAAGTACATAAAAGGGTAAATGGGACTTGGTCAGCATACTGGATTTTTCTCATAACTACAAATTTCTGTTGCCTTTACAAAAGGAAAGGGTAACTTCACCTCTATGGTTTAGAGAATACTTTTAGTTTAAATACAGAAGTGGGTTTTTATACCTAAACGAGTATTCATCATGTAGATTACCACCAAAGTAGAGAGAACAGCCACTTTCTCATTTCCTACCACCGGCTGCCAGGTATAGCATTAAAATGGAAATTCAGCAATAAACAAATAGAAAACAAAAAAGATCCCATTCAGTGTTTTAATTCATCCATCTCTTTTTTTAAATGACAGATTTTGGGCTGCACTCCAAAATTACTAATAAGATTTTTGTTATCATATTTTCACTGGTGGTTTTCCTCATAAACGTTTGCCCATAGGGAGGGAATATTTCTTAAGTTTGAACAGAGAAATAAAGTTTTAAACCGCTGATTATTTGAGTTTGTTCCAAGTAACACAACAGCAGCTGGGTCATGGCTTTGACATGTTCAAGCTTTCAGCTTTGCACATTCAGCTCTTTAAAAACTTGTGCAGAATTAGGTACATTTTCAGCTTGTGTTCAGAAATACTTCAGGGCCACAAACAGCTTTTCAGTATTCAGGTTGCAAATGTGTCACTTTGACACTTCTTTTAATGTGCAATCAGACTGAATTAAAGGTAGAACATTTCTACATAAATGGTCTATTTTCTTCTGTGATAGCAATAAAGAAACTGCTGTGTTTACATCTTTGAAAGTGAATAGAAGAATTGAGTTTATTTTGAACAACTGTAAAATAAGACCTCCAGACATTGGCTTGTTTTCATTTCTTCCTTTAAAGAGCAAAAAAAAGAACACAGTAAACTTTAAGCCTGGCTTACAGTAGTTTTTATCCTACCTGGGAGAAGAATGTCGTTATATTCTTGTCTGATATAGGATTTTAGTTGCATAACAATCTTGGGTCTGTTTTGTCATATTTTGCTTTTGTATTATGTCACAAATAATACAAAACTCTGGATTAGAGGCAGCTAAGTCCAACAGTGCTGTTGAAATAGATAAAATTCAAATATTCATGACTGTCTTTGAAAAAGAAAACATCTGTATTTTGTTTCTAAAACTTGTTGATTCAGAATTGATGGTGCATTTCCAGATGTGCATGTTGTCAGTTTCATAGGTACCAATGCAATTCATACCATCACAAATGTCAAGGTGGATGGTTCCAAAGCTCATATAATGATTTCCATGTCAAAATCATGTCTGTCTTTTTTTTTTTTTTTTTTTTTTTTTTTAAAATTTTCTTGTCCAGCATCGTTGCAAACAGAATGATTGTCTGGCTGCTGTCTGGTGCTGGGCAATTTTACTCTATCAAGCAGGGATTTATACTACATGTATAAAGTCCCTCTTGATGACATGAAAAACTTTATTAAATCAGACTCTTAATGCTGGACTCGACCGGAGGGGACAGAGAGAGAGAGAGATAGAAAAGAAAGTAGAGAGAAGAGGGAGGGGAGAGAGAGGGACAGAAAGGGTGTGGGGAGTGCGGGTGGGGACTTAAAACATTATACAGAAAACCATGTAATCCATACTACTTGCAACATATATAGCTAAGATCATCCTGGCCAGTAGGTCATTACACAACTAGTTGATAATAGTAACAATAATAATAATCACAATAATAGTAATAATAATAATAGTAGTAGTAATAATAATAAGAGTAAGAGTAATAATAATAATAAGAACAGAAATAATAAAAAAAAAAGAAAAAAAAATATGATAATAGATATAAGTGAAACTGCTGTATTCAAGAACACGCGCAGAGAAACCTGTGTGGATATGCTGGAGAACTCGGCCACATGGCGACGCAAAGACTGTGTGGAGACGTTCAGGAAGGAGTGACCATGCAGAGTGATCATGCAGATGCCACCTCACTTGAACAGAGGCCAGAGTCAGGCCAGCGGTCCCGAGACCCAGGCCACCAGCCCCCCCGTAGGCTACAGATCCCGACCGGTCCACAGAGACGACCACTCGCCCGCCCAGGAAGGCAGCAGCAGGAGACCCCAGCAGGAGCCGCCCCGCGGACACAGGGCACCGGCCCCGGCAGGCCGAGGCCAGCAGTCCCCGACCCCCCCGGGCACCGCCCGCCCGGGACAGACGGGGCAGAGGGCCCGGGCCCAGGAGCGCAGGGACACCCCCCACCCCCACAGGCCAAGGGCCAGCACACCACCCGGGGGGACCCGGCCCGCCCAGACGGCCACCGCCAGAGGCCAGCCCCACACCCCAGCGCCCAGCCGCACACCCCGAGAACCAGTCCTGCCCCCCCCCCCAGACCAACACACACAAACACACACACTCTCCTTCCACTCCTCCATTCATCCTCCCACACATACACCATCCAACCCTTACATACTCTGTCCTCCCACACACACACACCATCCTTCCACCATCCATCCTTCCACACACACACCATCCTTCCACCATCCATCCTCCCACACACTCACCATCCTTCCACCATACACTCTCCCACACCTACCCCATCCTCCCACACACACATCATCCCTCCACCACTCATCCTCCCACACATACACCATCCTCAACCTTCACACCTCCCACACACACACACACACACCATCCTTCCACTACCCATCCTCCCACACATACATCATTCTCCTACACATACACCGTCCTCCCTCTCCTACACCAAACATCCACCTTCACGTACCCCATCCTCCCACACACACACACACCACCCCTCCATCACCCACTCTCCCAAACATACACCACTCCCCCACACACACACCATCCTCCCTCCCATACACCATCCATCCTCCTGCACACACACCATTCTTCCACCATCCATCCTCCCACACACTCCCCCTCCCTGCACCATACATTCTCCCACACATACCCCATCCTCCCCCACATACATCATCCCTCCACCATTCATCCTCCCACACCCACACCACCCCCCCTCCCACACACCACACATCCACCTCCACACACCCCACCCTCCCACACACACACACCATCCCTCCACCACCCATCCCCCCACACACACACCACTCCCCCCCCCCCCCCCCCCCCCCCACATACACACACACACACAAACAAACACCATCCCCCCACCACCATCCTCCCGCCACCCCACGCCGCGGGGGGACAGCCCCAGCCATGTCTGTCTTTAATGCAGTGCCACATAGGGGCAACAAAAGACTGGAAAAAACATTTGACTAATTAGGGTAAATTGTCAACAGGTCATTGGGTATAAAGAAGAGCACCTTAGCAAGGCAAATCTAGGAAGTAAAGATGGACAGAGATTCAGCAGTTACCTAAATACAACTAGATATTGTGGCCCAATTTCAAAGATTGTGAGTAATCTGTAACATAACATCCAACGATTCAGAGATCCTGTAAACATCTTTGTGTGTAAGAGACAGAAAACCATTAAATTCAGTGCCCATGATTTTCTCACATCCTGTTTCGGGCATGCTAGAGCTTCCATATATGTACTGAGAAGTAGCATTACAGTACTTTTCACAGTATACAGAAAACTATTAAAACCAATGGTTACCTGGCCACAAGCAAATTTCTGTAAGACTCTCTGGAATTCCTTGCTTCAAATTAATTTCTTATTTCAATCTGAAGGCTCAAAGGACCAAAATGGACTTGTGTTTCGATAGGATAGAGCATGAATTCACTTAACCACAAGAATATATGATGTGGGGCTTTAAATGTTGCCTGAAAATAAAACCTCAATTTTCAACAAAGTTCTGCGAGAGTCATTTTATAACATTTTTGTTTAAGTTACTTCACAACCTTTTTAAGATTCCCACCATTAAACAACACAAGACTGTACAGCAAAGTTAGGTACAAGTTCCTCTGGGCGATCCATTTAGCACAAAAGTCACATTAATTATTTACAAAGGAGAACAGAGGGACCGTTATCTGACAAAAAGGAAACAATAAAAACTTTTTTTAGTTAGTTTAATTTGGTTTGATTCTCAGCTTATAAAATCTGAGAAATTGCTGTCATTCTTAGTTACATTTGAATGTCAAATCAAAATAAGGGAAGTTATGTACTGTTCATGTTGGGTTCTTGAACTTTATAGTGCACAGCTTCTACGTCTTAATCTTTAGGTGAACTGAATGAACTTTTTTTTGTTTGTTTGGTTTTTTTTCTGTCCGAAGCTACAGTAACAACACTGCATTATAGTATTTCGAAGATTTTACAGTGTCTGTAGAAATAAAGTGGTCTACTGTTAGCACAATTTAAGAGTCTGTGTACTGCACATCCCAGAGCCTATAAAGGACCCAAAACAAATGCTGAACCTAAAACAGGAGTAGAGGGCAGTAACGGCTGGGCAATCCAGTCGATTCACGTTGGATTCTAGTCTCTGCTGGATTGTGTAATGTCTGTGAGTTTGTGTGGGATTGTCTCTCTAGATTTACTAGTGCAGGAGTGTGCATGTAGGTTGGTGTGTGCATTGTTTCAATGTGTGCATGTGTGCGTGTGTGCCTGTGTTTGTTTGGCCAGAGTGTGTTTGCTGAGTCAAAGGAAAGCAGATCAAGACAGAGCAGTTCGGCTGCAGCCCCTGACTCCCAAAACAATAAGCGTATCCAACTTCTAGCCTCTTAACAAACAGGCAGTTGCAAAAGACACACATTTACACACACCTCCGAGGAATAAGCATTGATTTCCCCTGCTCCACGTCCCAGCTTTATAATACACTCATCTATCATAACCTCACTAACAAAGATGGAGGGAAAGGCAGAGTGGGAAGAAAGCAGAGGAAGGAAGGGTTGAAAAAAGAGGAAAAAGTGGCAAGAATGAGTAAAAAACAAACTCAGAAGCCAGCTGCTAAATTGCTTACAAACCAATTCACACACACACACAAAATTCCTTCTTTCATCAGTAACGAGCAAATGGTATTTGCCTGCTCATGCACACTCCCTCCTTATCCTCTCCTTCGCTTACACTAAATCTGAAGTCTAAATGAAGCATTTAGTCTCAGAAAACCACATATCGAGATAGGAAAAAAACATAGCCGCAGGCTAAAATCCTTCAAAATTAAAAAACATTTTCTTTTTACCATTGAAAATGCAGCTCCTGTGGCCTTGAAAAGGCTAGCAATCTATTCTGATAAGACATTGCCTTTTGATCATTTTTACTGTTTGGGCGAAACTCAACATACTGACTCCACTATCTGGACCTCAAAACACCTCAAGTCAATGAATGATATCTCTGCTCACAGCCTCCACGGACAGGCATGAAAGGACTTGATAAGAATAGACATCAACCTCCTCAAACGTGGTCTTTGCTTTAATGTTCAGGTCACTTGAGGTACATATCCTGCAGGCTCTCAGGATTTGCAATAAAATAGAGTTTGATCACAGTGGTAGCACATGTTTAAATATTCAATATTTAAGTATCTTTAAATTGTTTTACAGCTATTTAATATTTCTAAGACTGGAAGTAGATGGAAGAGTTAGACTGATTAGGGAAGAATTTATCATGTGAAGGACAAAATACATTAACTACAAATACATAAATAAAAATAATACAATAAACACAAATGAATAAATAAAAAAAAATAGTATTAATATTAAATTATATATTTTGGTAATGAAAGCCACATTGTATATTAGGTTTTGTGATTTTTATTCCACAAAATTTTAGGTCATTGTCAACATCGCTTAAGCTACTGTTTCACTTTGGTTACTGGTTTTTGCATTTTGTTTCTTGTTGTTAAATCAGTGGCATCCTAAATGTTAAAATAATCTAGAAAACATGCATTTGCAAATACATGTAAATATGTAAGAATGCATATATTTTGTACATGCTAATACAAATAAATTACCAAAATAAAGAGTGGTGCAATGTTTTAACTGCACCACCTCCGTTTCATAACCAAAATGCATTTTTATTATTTATTGTATTTATTTTTGTGTCTTTAATTTATTTGTGTATTCATAAAACAGCAATACTGTGTTCATAAGTTAACCCTTTATTTATAATTATGTAAAAACTAAATAATTGTAGTAAAAAGTAAGAGAGAAGAGACTGAAATAAAGCAAAATACAATATTAAATTAATGACAATAAATAAATAAATAATTTTTTTTTCAATGCAAAACTGATGCTGTCATAAGATTCACCTCTTTAAACTAAACACACACACAAAAACCAAAAAAAGTGTATGCATCAAAGGATTTGCCTGCAAACTTTCCTTTGTCAGTTACCACAGTCCTGCAAGTTTTAGATGCTTCCCTGTTTCAACACACCTGATTCAGATGGATATGTCACTGAGCAGGACTTAATAAGCTGTCAGATCCATTTAATTTGAATCACCCCTGCTCTGAGTCACGGCCATAAGACAGCTATGGGGTCAGTCTGGGACAGTGGCTGGAACTGATTACATTGTTTATACAAGTAAATGTCATCATGGGCTGCTCAAAATGTAACTAGACTTTGTATTGTGACACTAAAAGAATGTTAAATCCAATTGCTGAATTTTTCAAATAAACTAAACAGAAACTCAACCAACATATATCCCAAATTATAAAAGCCCTTCACAAATCAGAAATAGTTTTTAAATGCAGCTTACATGGTAATGAAGAAGTATTTGGCTATTTAAACATTAACATGACTCTTGCAAGGCTCTTTAAAATAATACCTTACTGGTTACTTTTAAAAATCATGTTATGTCCCTCTAACCTAATATATGTGCAGCATTTCGTTATTATTCAGTTCAGTTCAATTTAAAAGGCATATGGCACATCTTCTAAAGAAAAAAAACTGAAACTTGTGTTTTAATGAGAGGTGATGGCAGCAGATTCTTAATAAGAGTGAAAGAAATGAAGCGGATTAAAACAATGTTGGCTTTCACATGCTGAGTGTTACTATTGCTGAAAGAGGCAATGAGAGGCACAGAAGCAGAAGAGGAAAATATACACTGAGTGGCAAAAGTTCAGTGATAATCAGCATCGCTTATCACCGGCAGAGAGGGAGAGCATGAATGCCCTGAATACTGATGATTCAAATTGTAAGTGGCATCAGCAAGCACAGACGCCCACGCTGTATGAAACAGCGAAGCAGTGCCACATAGTTGATATACATACAGCATAACGACAGCTCTGTAGGATTCATTCTTCATCAGCTGTGAAATAATAAGTAATGCTTTTAGCTGTACTTATAGTGGGAAAACAAATTATCCACTACTACCTAGCCTGAATTGTCCATTAGCTTTTACTTCTAACCTTTAAAACATTGCATTTAGAGGAAACCATTTTAACCAGGACAGACACTTTCTAACAGCCTTATGGCACACATTAATTTTATTCAATTTACAACCCAGAAATTTGCAGGAGACAGGAATTGCACAGATAAACACGACGGAGTAGCAGTGCAACAACAACAGCAAGTTCTTTTTAAAAGAGCGAGAAATATCCAAACCTATTCCCATGCCCATGCATGCAGCTCAGAGTGGCACCATCTACTCTGCATTATGGCATCTCTCCTTGTCTCTTCACCACAAAGAAAAGCATGAGAAATGTTGTTTGTTCTTTTCAGCTGTTCTATCATCTTTTACTTTTGATGAAGTTGCATGTCCATTTCTTGAGGTATTCAAAATCCCTTACCTACTTCGCTCTTACTACCCTAGAAATTAGCATTCATGCCACAAACTAATTTTCCAACTGCTAATCATTCGACTTTTAGCTCATTTCTAAACAGTTTCTACTAAGATTTTTTGTTGTGTTTTGTTTTTATTATATGAGTGAGAGCTGACAGTTTATGCTTCTTATTGGCAGAGCTGTTCCACAGTCTGTAAATATCTGTTTGCACCTGTAGAACTGTGCTAATCTAGCTGCTAATTTTGGTCACTTCTAAAACTGTGCTAAAGTACCATGTTTGGGACGTATTTTGTCTAAAACTATTCAGGTTTCAGCTCAAATGATTCTATAAATTGACACAAGATCACTGTAGAAGTTTGTGTGGGCTTGTTGTAAAATGAGTCTGTACAGTCATGCACTCGTCCTTCTGTATCTCTATACGTATGCTATATGTGTCCATGTGTGAGAAAGACCTACAACATTTGTGCATGTGTTGGACAATTCGAAAAAACGCATGAGTCATAGCTGACTCACATACTTAACTCCCACAGAGGCACACTTTTCACAACAGCAGGCGAGCAAAACTCCCACAAACACCTTCTTTCTCTCTGTCACACACGTCTAATAAAATCAGATTGTGCACTGCCTTCTGAAATGTTAGAGTCCTATAAAAGAGCTGGCCCTCCCAACCAGGTTATGTGTCATCTGTTCCAAGAACTCTGAGGCTTCGGTAACAATAAAATCTAGAAAAGTGCCTTAATCTGTCACTGTGATTTGTAAATGCAGGATGTTAAAGACCCAATAGCTCAAACAAACTAAGTTTACAACTAAAAGTTTGCCAGTTTGAATCTCAGTCCTGTCTGGGAACATTTCTGGGAAAACATGGAAACCGTGGAAAATCCCTATTTATAACAGATTTTCCAGCCCTCAGTGTGCATTTAGTGTGTTGCAGTTCCAAAGTGTAAATTATGCCATTTACTGTGTTGCTTTACTTGCAAGACATTAGCATTACATCTTTCAATAAGACAAGCAAAACACTACAACAATGAAAAAATAGTGCATTCCTCTTAGAGTAAAAAAATCAGTGGGAGGAGGCAGTTAAAGCAAGAGTTGTTGTTTCTGGAAATTATACACAAAATTACACTTCTCACAAGAAATTTGCATTAGTCAGTAAAGAGAATAACAATTAGGTTTGATCACTATTTGCAACACAAATGCTTGAGAACATCTTTTGACCAAAACAGGAACTCAGAACTGTGCTAGTTTAGGTTTAGCTGTTAAAGAAAGTGGGTGATTTGGCATCTAAAAAAGAGATTTTCTCCAAAGAAATTGCACGAGACAACTAGAGCTAAAACTGAGTCAACATCTGATGTAAACTGATATGACCAGAAACAACTGCATCATGCAAGTTTTTTTTTATTTCTCCAGTCAGTCGTTAGCCGAAAGCTCAGAACTTCAACTGTAAAACATCCAAATTTAACAGTGAAGTCACCATTTTCAGTGTCAAATGCTTTTACAACAGCGACAGACAAACAGCAGTGTTTTGCAAAAATATCCACATCTAGTTTTTGCTGCATTGGAAATTTCAAAACTGTGGAGCAGTGGCACCGAAACAATTCTGCCAAGAAAGGGTAGATCAACAAAACTAAACAACCAAGCAAGGGCACCATAAATCAACAAAAACTTAAAAAGCTGCGAAGTTCCACAGCAGAGATCATGATGTCTTAAGTGGAGAATCAGTTTGAGACATATTGCACAGAGTGTGACTGTATAAATGTGTGACCAAACAACAAACAAACAAACAAACAAAATAAAAACCAAAGAAACAACAAAACAAGAAATGATGTTTGGGGTAAGCTCAACATCATCTGGGAGACAAAAAAGGAAAATAAAGTACTCTAATCAGATGAGACGCTGTGTTTGGTATAAACTCATAAACTCTCATTACTGTAATAACACCATCACCACGGTGATGGCTGCATCATGCTGTGGAGATGTTTGTTACTGGCGGAACCAGGGAAATTGGTCAAAATTAAAGGCATGATGGATGGTTATAAGCATATTCTTTAGGAAAACCTGAATTGAGACAACCCTTACAATACAGCTAAAGCAACACTGGAGGGGTATAAGGCAAAATATTGAAATGTCTTGGAATGGTGCAATAAAAGTCCAGACCAAAATCCTACAGTATGACTTAACAATTGTTTTAAACCAGCGTAACCAGTGCGGCTTAGAAAGGTTTGGAACAGAGACATGACCCAAAATAGCTGAAAAAGAGCTCTACAAAGTACTGACTTTGTGTTTATATGGATACTTATACATGCTTCAAGACTTCAGACTTTTATGTTTTTGTTTGTTTACTTTGTTTCACAATTACAAATAATTAGAACTTTTAAAATGGCATTTTGTTAAACATGTCTGATAAAGACACTTATAGCTTTTTTATTTCTGTAAAGCACTTGGAGTTACAAAACTGAATGAAAAGTGTTATATAAATAAAGTCTGATTGAGCTAAGCAATTATTTTTATGGGCTGGTTCATATGAAGTCAGTTATAATAAATTGGACTAATGTGGATCATATAATGAAATTATTATAATTGAATTAACTACACTACAATGAACTGTATTTAATCGGACTATATCTTTAGAAGTGCATTATGATGACTTTGTTATGAATTGGAGCAACACGAATAGATAATAAGAGAAAAAATAGCCATGTTTTTTATAATATCTAAGCATCCAAAATATCAATATTTATTCAGAACAAACAAATTAAATGGAGGGTTTGACTTTTCTGATGTAAGCTGTTTACATGTTTCAGCTTTAACCTAAAAACACCCAACCAAAAGGCTGTAAATCCTCTGATCCTAAATGCTACCACTAGCACTCTGGTTTATTTCTCTGGTGGCAAATCAGTGTTATCAGATGTTCTTGCATCCTTTCACACCAGTTTCACTGCTGATATTTAACTCAATCAAATTTAAGCCAAAGAAATGAGGGGAAATTCTGCCCTGCTCTCTGAGTGAACAGATGATAACATGATTCCTACCATTCCCAAATATGCTCACTTTACCCTTAAAGTGCATCACTCCATATTTTTACATCAGTTACATCAATGCTGCATTGGTGCGATGTGCAGAAATCAACAATGTGTGAACCTTTTGACCCCAAATGCCTGAAGCACATGGGAACTGTACACGTTACTGCACACATACACATAAATACAGCATATCATATTTCCCACTGTCGCCACAGACACACCCGAGACCCAGCATGAGCCGAATGCCACATTAAGGAATGCCACGTTTTGCAAGCTTGTGTGTGTTGTACAATGTCCGGGGCCTCGGGTGGGGCCTTCTGTTCAGAGCCGGTGTGTAAGTCTGTCAGCTGTTGTGCACAGACGGTCTGAGACCAACAACTCACCATCCACCCACTCACTCAGGAGCACATATAAACACATGCCATATGCACATGACCAGCAACGAATCTCTGAGAAGCTGACACAGTGCATCATGTAAATAAAGCTTTGTCATCGCTTGCATTTTATTGACTCACATGAATTATTAGACCCCCTGACCTGCTTTTTAAGCAAAAAATAGGCATGATGAATAATAAGTATCACTATAATTAGTAATCATTAGTCATCTGCAGGGATGGGGACTCAGATTCGAGACGCATTTAAGTCACATTTCCAGTAATTTGAGTCTTGACATCGACTCGCACTCAACAGACTTGAGACTTGACTTGGATTCGCAGTTTGAGACTCATGAACAATCTTATTTTTTTCATGATTTTCTCTGTCTGATCTTCTGTCTGCTGTAATTTTCCCAGACATAACATTGATGTAACATCACACAGACTCCTTGGCAGTAAACGTCCAATCAAACAAGCGGTTGCTGCAGCACCTGTAACTTTAGGGTATTAAACACTGAAGGGACCAGCATAAGAGCAGCAAACTGGCACGTCTGTGGTATAAAAACCCAGGATGCTGGATCCACCACATCCAAAAAACACATCTGAAGATGTTGGTCACTGTAATATGAAGCTAATGTTAGCATCTATTTTAGCAACAAGCTTAGAGCCACAGCGATGTAAACTTTAGCTTGTTACTACTTTTGTACTGAAATAATGCTAACATCATCAGATTGGCTCCACTGACTGTGTTCAGAAAAAGAAAAGAGACATTTTGCTGAACAGTTTCCATTAACTGTAATTTTGCCATGATGAAATTAAACTGGGATCAGATCCACTGTAAACAACGTGGTTTTACTGGCTCTGTTTATTAGAAAAGTACAGCTGTTGCTGATTTAGGAATGTAAGGACCTGCAAGTACTGGATCTTAATTAACTGAAATATTGAGGGTTTTTTTAATTCATTTTAAAAAGTTTAAAATGAATAATTTTATATACGCATACATAATAGTATTATATACTCATCTCACACAGTTTTTTCAAGCTCTATTAATATTTAGATTTTTATGATGCACCTGTCCTGCAGGTTTGATATGTTTACCTGTTAAATTACATCTGTGTCAAATGATTAAAGTGTAACTACACACCCTACTTTTTGAGTAACTCCACCCACTGCCGAATTTTAAAAAATGCCTGCAACTGCAAGGGTTGGGTGGGAGGTGTGGGGTGATCAGGGAGTGAAGAGTGGCACAGGCAGAAATGACAGACAGCAGTTCAGCTCACATCCCTTCATATGCGTTGGTGGGCGGGGTTTTCTTTGCATGCAAGGCGAGGACCCATCTATCCGCATCTGAAGGGAGGGGCTGTGGGGTTTTTAAACCTTTCTCGTGATTGGTTTTACCCTGTAGAGGGCATTATGGGCTACGTTTTACCCACAAAATCCTGTTTTTTAAATAGTTTTTCTCACAATTAAGTAATACTGTCTTGTTTACAGCTCAAAAAACACATTTTTGGGTGCACTACCCCGTTAATGGGTCATTAAGAGGCTTTGCAGAACTTGACAACAAGCAGTCATTTGGATCAGGTGTGCTGCCGAAGGGAAACATAAAACCTGCAGGACGTGTGATGATCCTGCACTACATTCAGGAAAAAATATGTATAAAGACTTGACTTGGACTTGCAAAAAAGGACTTGTGAACATCTGTGGTTATCTGTCACTGTTTATGTTAAGTGCAGGCCTTGTTATTGGTTTTTAGGTGAAACATCGTGAAGATGTGTCTTGGCTAAAGAAAATTGGCCTGAAGATGCTCTTATTAAAGACTAAATTAAAGTCTCCATGAAATCCAATTCAGTTTCTAAGTTCTTGGATGGCATGAACTATTTCTCACATATACATACAAATTAAAGGAAAGTATTATTAGTGGTGTTTCTGGGAGAATTTTAAACTTCATCATCTATTGGAAGAGTTAGAAACACATCCATACAGGTGGTATGAGTCTTGAACATTTTCTAATTTGCATTCAATAAAATGTGTTGTTGGGCTTTAGATTTCAAATTTAAATACCAAACACTTTTTACACTGGGGCCGCCTCTTGCTTCTGCTTTTATGAGTAAATATCTGGAGGCAACTAGCACTCTTTCAGATACTTCATGAAAACTTTCACACTGTAAAGAGCTAAGGCTTTCATGTGGGGACTGGGGCATGTGTGGTGTGTGCTTTACTGCGCTGCTAAGTATTGTTGCATGTTTGTACTCACACCAACAACCTTTCTGCTGCACAGCAGCTGCAGCACAGCAACTGCCTGCACAATTGTTTTAAACATAGCATGCCACTGGACATGGCCATAAATACTAAATAATTTGTGTAAACCCTGATTGATGTGAAATGAAATGAGGAGACATAAAAAAAATGCCCACCCATTACTTCATTCACGCTCAGGTGCTGAAATGAACTTAAAATCATTCATTACCATCTTCAGCCATCATTATAAAAGGTAAGCTGCATTTTAATGCCCAGGGACAAGTTGCTTGCACACTGAAACAAAATAAAAGATATATAGTCACTAAGGCAAGGTCAATACTATGTTGTTTACTGTGTATTTTGCTAAGAACTGTTTCTTGTATGGTTCTTCATGCAGTAAAAATAGTCACCATACCAGTAGTCTACATGTTTTGCAGTTGCAGCACCATTAAAGACGCAGCTGAGATGCACATCTCAAACAGCAATTGTCAATCTGTTATGAGAGCTGAAATGAAAACCATCACATTCCACACACGCCACACTCCTAGTGAGAATTGACAGGAGAATTATAATCACTTCTAGTCAAATCTGTAATATTTTATCCTAAAACTGTTTTTTGAGCATAGCTGAAACTAATTATTTGAATTTTCATTAGACAGCTATATAAGTTTATAATGTGTAGTTTCTATGGGATTTTCTTTCTGTGTTCCAAACATTAAAGTTTCAGGAGTAAAGTGGGTGTTGTAATGAAACCATTTTATATTTGTGAACAAACAATACCACCCTCCCTTAAATCTCCCTAAATCTATTCTGCAAATTGCGTGGAGAGTTTCAGTACCAACATCTGCTATGTGATATAAAAATAGCTGCTACCAACCTGACGTGAATTTCTTGCCAACTTGAAGCCCAACATGCTTTTTACAAACTGGACAGTCCCAATTTATGAAGTCATGAATGACCTTCATGTTTTTTTTTTTTTGTTTGTTTTTTTGTTTCATTTTTTTTTTATCATTCTCTTAATGGAAACATTGGCATGTCAGTAAAACGTTGGCAGTTAATTTCAGCTAAATTCATCCAGATATTAAATAAGATTCATGGGTAATCTTTACTGAAGCATCTCTCCCCATGGCAGGTTGTTTAGGGATTCCTGGGCAAAACCGGTGCTCAATGTTGAGCCTAAATTAGGCTTCACTAATTTACTAAATGTTTCAAGTTATTTCACGAGCAAAACCATTTAATTTAAAGGCAAAGCTGTTTTCAGAGGACTGACATTGAGACTTCATGTTCATCCTTCACGTTTTAGAGCATTTTACATTTATTCTGCATGTGCAGAAATGCCATGAAATGGAGAAAAACATGACATTTTCTACTCTTCCTTTCAGAATGAGGACTATGGAAAGCAAACGTTATTTGTGCACACAATTTCTTTTTGTCTCCTAAAGAGTTTTACAATGTTTCACACAGGCCCCTGGGTACAGACCTAATCAGCCAAACTGATGAATTATGCATGACAAAATCTCTATTCTGATCACTCCAAGGTTTCAAAGACATTCTCAAAAACAAAACTGTTACATTTTCAGACGAATACCCATGCTGTTTTGTTTGTTTGTTTTCTGAGCATGTATCTTATTAAAGTTTTTTTTCACTTAAAGACCCTTTTCTCATCATTTGATGATGAGACAACTTTACATCTTTAAGGCTTCTCCTTGTAGGCAATTATGAGCTCACTCCTGCTTTTTAAGGTCTTGATTCTTGTATGTGCTGTACTGCAACAACACAACATGGGTGTGTAGAATGAGCAAAACATTCATACTTGTTGAACTTTAGACTAAACTTTTATTAGATACCTTGAGAATCAAATAATCTTTAAACCAAGAAGAAACTATATGTCACTATAAATTACCAACTTATAAATGCAGCCTCCAACAAGGAGACAAATATACACCTCTGGATGTATTCAAAATGTATTTGCAGTATATCTAAAGAGGTCATATTGGTTGTGTGCTTTGGACTAGCTTTTTTTAGCAACTGTATGCAGTAACGAAGCAAAAAAAAAAAAAAAAAAAAAATCAATGGTGGCCAAAAACATTAAAACCATAGAACTACTGAAACAACAAATGTACAAAGAGAAGGTCCAAATCATATTGCATAACAGCGTAAAAAAGTAAACACCCAAATAGAAACAAAAATATAAAAAACATAAACTGATGCAAATAGTGGACAAGGCACAAAGAAATACAGCTTCTGTGTTCGGTGTTTTGCAGTCAGAATGATTTTTTTTTTTTTTTTTTTTTTAAGTCAGTTGACATTTTGTCCTAGATTTTAAGGCTCTTTTTACATGCATGCAATGTTTACTGACAAATTCTTAAACCAATCACGTTGCTCAAAGCTTCCTTCAGTTCCCTTAGCTTCAAAATTTTGCTAGCTCATTCTGCTCATACAAACGAAAGAAATTACAGTGAAAAAAATAGAGAAGCCAATTTCCATCACTGTATAAGGAATACATTTTTATGGCTGTGAGAGTCCATTTACCACTGGCCTCAACATTTCATCCCTATTGTTTTCTTTAAACAACAAATAGCAATGAACCAAAAGTGATGCAACAAATCTCCACATTTGAAAAGGTGGAATTGTGACGTTTTGATATTTTCACACATACATTACTGAACTGGTTACAGTTTCTAATTAGGTGGATAAAATTAAACAATTCCTTTCACATTCACACATACATACATGCATATCAATTCAATAATTTAGCCCCCCCTTAAAAGTTTCTTAAAGCCGCCCCTGTTTTCAGCAGCGAAGTTTGACTGTCAGTCTCACGGCAGGCCCTGGTGATCATCAGGTGCAGGATCATGCATGTACACGCTCACACAAACACACCTCCCGCGCATCATATCAGCTGCGTCTTGTCTCCTCTCCGTACATGTTCAGTTACAATCAGTTTCTGCGTGTGTGTTTTGTGCTTTCAGGTGCGTAATTTATAATACTGCTGGATGGTATTTTAGTAGCTCACCTTTCATCCAGTCCACCACCTGGCTTGTACTCCATTTGCTCACTGGCTCCATCACCAGCGCCATCGAGGAAACTTTGCGCTGACTCCGCGTTGCGCGTTAAGCCTGGGTCGGTACCCCGAAAGCGAAGCCTTGTCAGCCCGCCTTGGCACACCTCCTTCTCTAAACCTTCCCACCTTCTGCAGCCAGGTGACTCCTTTTTCCCCTCTGTTTTGTTTTTTCACACTATCCCGGTCCGGTACCGCCCCCGTCTCTGTCTCAGCCCGGTGTCGTATCCCGTTAACGCAGCGGAGCCCTCAGTGCGGCACATTCCCCTGCTCCAGCCGCTCTGGCATGTGTCGCCTCTCTCTGTCTCTCTTTCTCTTCCCTCCCCTGTTCCCAGTGCGCCAGTCCAGATCTGCGCTCTTGGTAAATTTGTGTGCGTGTGTGTGTGTGTGATAGATATCGGGGAGTGTGTGTAGGTGTGTGCGCAGCTGCTCCGTTACCGACAGCAGCAGTGTAGGATAGATAAGTCACACCGGATTCAACACCCGGCAGCCTCTCTCTCTCTCACACACACACACACACACACACACACACACACACACACACACACACATTCACTCTCTCCAGATATGATTAAACCGTGCACGCGGCCCGTGGGTGGCTGCGCGCGCACACATTAGTGTATTTCCCTCTGGAGGGATAGTCATGCAGAGATGATGGAGGGGGAAGATACTCAGGAGAGATATTAGAGACATGAAAACGTGGGGTAGTACACTCTCCTGTTTCAGCTTCTCTGTGAGGAAACTTAATGAGTCTCCACTCTGCCTCCACCTACACTGTTCTGTAAGTTCCCCCAGTTTCCTTTTATGGAATCATGGCTGTTGAAACTACACCTGATTATGATTGAACTGGTTATTACACCTAAAGTGGTCATGTAGTGTTAAAGGTAAACCAACATTTGTAAAAGCAAATAGTGGAATATATCTAAATTTATTTTTATCTATTGTTTATTTAGGATGATCCTGTGTGTGGCTTTAATCACACTTATACTTTAATGATAATGGGGAAAATGAGCTGTTTAGTCTAACTACAAGGTTTATCAGCATTATTGGTCATTTACCTTTGCACATTCCTCATACCTGGTGGTTTATGACATTTACATCCTCTTCATAAAATGTAAACAATTTGGACAAAAAAAAAATGATCATATACATAAGTCGTTGCAAGATGATGCTGTATAAATGCTGCATTATCAGAAACACGGTAGAGTTGATCTAGAACAACATATAAAGGTACATTGGAGGCCGTGTGTACTTGCTTGTGATGTTTACCCTGGTAAAGGTCAGTTTACACTGTATATTTGTTAGAATTTGATTGTATATTCTGGGTTGGTACCTGTCAGGTGACATCCCAGACCACTCCTTTGACCCTGTCCTTATATGTCTGCTCTCTTTCAGGCACCTGATCCAGATTTCTTTATTCCGGTTTAAAATTCATCCATGTAAAGATATACTGCATTAGTCTACTCATCCATGAAATAATGTACAGTGGACATGAAATGGAAAACACAAGGTACAAAAGAGAAAGTGCAACAACTTTTTACATAACACAACAAAATTTTAGAAAACATAGCATTTCATTTTTCCACTTAAGGAATTGCAGTTCTTCTATGTGACTGGACAGCACTCTAGTGCTTTGTAACATATAGATTTCCTGTTTTCTGCATGTACAGGTCCTGTTCAGCTAAGAGCAGTTGCAACTTTCCTAGTGTTTTCATCACCACGCACAACATAGGCACAATACTGCAGCTCTGTCTCTTAACTTTCCCCTGGAATTTCTTGGAATTGGCCAAAGGTGGTCCAGATCACCAAAGAAGAAAGTTAAATTGAAGTTAAAGGAAAGTTAAATCAACTCCTGACTGAAAAATCAGAAGAGGCCAAACAGAAGCCAACATCAGCAAAGTGTCAGCGGTGATGAAAACAGCTCGCTTCACATGTCCCTTGTTTAAGAAGATTAATTTTACACACCTGAAGAAAAAGAAGTGATACTGGCTTGTTCTGTCTTTACCTTTTCTGTAAAAATAAAATTTTACATTTTATAAAATTTTTATTTTTTCTCAAAAAGTGTTGTATTTTCTTTGTTGTTGTAAAAAAAGAAAAAAATACTTTTTTGGAAAGCAAAATAAATAAATAAAGTGCTTCCTTGATTAAAGTTTGCACATCTGAAAATTATTCATTTCTTCATTTTTGTTTTTTCCTCCTCTGGACAAATAGATTTTGTGACAATTTTATAAAATTATTTTTTTATTCATACAGTATGTTATGTCATTTTCAAGACAATATCCTTGACTCAGGACACAGACCAGTAGGTTATATTTTGTAACAGTTTAGTATTTCTGTGAGCCTGTACTGCACACCAACACAGTGGTAGCTTACAATTACATCAAGGATTCAGCTGAAAATCCTCTTCTTTGTCGATAGCCTTGAACAATTTGGCTCTAGAATAAAATACTCGACTTTTAATGGCTTATATCTCCACCACACCAAATAAGATTTTCTGAGTGGGTCTCTCGACTGAGTTTGTGAGGAGAACAAGTGTAAATAACACACCTAAGCATGTAACATGTCATTGTACGCCTTGTTCTATGAAGGGATGACAACCTGCTCTGCACTTTTACCTCCATCTTTACTGTTTGGTGGATGATTTTAGTATAAAAGGCATTACAAAATGCTTTTCGGTGCATAGAGACAGGAAAATTGAGTCTGAAGTGGTGTGCTAATTGTTAGCAATGCAACAAGATCATGCCCTTGGCATTTTAAAACACAGTTTAGGACTAATTTCTTTGTAAAGATTTAGCATATCACTGCTCTGAATTCTGATTTGTATTGCTTTATATGTTTAGATTCTCTTTCTGTCTTTAAAAAGAGTGTGTAACAGTAAGGAATTGTTGTAATTGTTACTTTGGTTGTAACTGATATTTTTGGCTGCCTCTTGGCCAGGACTCCCTTGCAAAAGAGGTTTTTAATCTCAATGGGACTTCCTGGTTAAATAAAGGTTAAATAAATAAAAAAAAAAAAAAAGGAAAATCTGAGAGAAAAAAAAATTATTATATTATTTGAAAAAAAATGTTTTGATTAATATCTTATCATTGTGCTAAATGAACTAATTAAATAATTTCTTGGAATTATGGAATGAAAAATTGATATTAATTACCATATTACTGTCATAAAATACACACACCAGAAAGCTATGTTCAAAATTGTGTTCAGTGAGGAAGAAATTAGATGAGTAAGAAGTTGTTCATTTTGTTTTCAAGGACAGTTTGAGGGTCCTTATTTAACTCTGGTATCAGACACCCTATGGGTGTGACATGACAAATAAATATTTACTCAGTCTCCCTTCCAAGTATACGTTTGTTATGCACCATTTGAAAGCTAAGATTGTTAAGATGTAAATGGTGTGATTTCAGGCTACAATCATAGCTATAGATTCAGTAAACAGTAAACAGTACTCTACTAGTAGAAGATACTGCAACAAATATGGTAACAAATATGGCTTCACTGTGTTGTGTAAAAGATGTGAAGAATCACCCATTATCTTCAGCAGCTTGTCCAGCACTCTTTTCTGGATAATCAGTTCCAGAGTTATCCCCAACAACGGACCAACCAAAGTATCTGGCTCTGATGCTGCTGCCCTAGCAGATGCTACAATGCTAAACTGTACTTCAACAGACTTCTAGAAGATATGGATCATCCTGATGCAGACATTAAATGATCTTAACTTCTTTAAGAAGTAGAGTCTGCTCTGTACCTTTTTGAAGATGCTTCTGTCTTGTATTTCCAGTCCAGTATGTTATCTGGCTGAACTCCAAGGTAACTGCATTCCTGCACCACCTCCACCTCTTCTCCCTGGTTGTAGACAGTGTTTTGTTTACTCCTGTTCCTCCTGAACTCAACAATCTCTTTTGTTTGAGTTCAAGATGAGGTGATTGTTACTGCACCATCTCACAAACTGACAGTTCTCTGTACTCAGCTTCTTGTCCATCATTGAGGGGCCGTCCCCACGACGCCGAATTGCAGTGATACCACAAAAGTATTTTAGCAATCCACCCTTTCATCTTTATGAAACCAGGGATTAGCCTGCATGAAACCGACCATGTCTGAAACCAGGCACCAAGGTGGATAGGTTTGAAACCCCTACCCTCTGAGTTCTGTAGGATATGACGTCAGTGTGACGAACATGTGCCAGACACAACAACAATAATGGCGTTGGTGACCAACTGTGTTGTGGTGGTGCTCCAGACAGTTCTGGTTTGTGTGCAGCTTTTGCACCAAAATGTACTGCTTTAATAGCACAGTATTGCACTACTGCATCATCAACAGGAGAAGCAAGCAGAAATGTCAAATTTTGGTATTGATCTGATACCAAGCAAACCCAGGGCAAGCATGGCCAATACCAATAGTTTTTGCTTGAAATTTCACAATCATTTAATGACTTTACCTTTAATTGCTATTCATAATTGTGATTATTGTGGGATGGTGAGTTGTGTGCATAGATGTCTGAGTTGAGCCAAGAGGGCTGAGTCTATAAAAGGGGGGCAGAGAATTCACTCTTTCTCCCTGATGCACTACACCTAAGAGCAGCATGCAGCAGAGGCCTTTGTGTGGTGGAGTTTAACGCTCATGATAAAATCTTGCATAATGGCTTCAACAGAACAGTCAGGACACAAGGTATGCCTAAGCAGCAGCAGTTCATTTAACATGTCTGGACAATTGAAGTTTTCTTTTATGTTAATTGCTTCTCCCTTGCATCTCTTTTATTAGGATCAGCATTGGGGTGCTAACCACTGTTTTTCCCACTCGTAGTTATTTTCTGTATTTTTTCAATTGATCCATTGGATGGGCCACTTTTGTTTTTATTTAGACATTGGACTTTATTAAAGGGAGGGGTTCTGAAGGGAGAGTGGTCTCTGCATGTTTTGTTTTAAGAGTTATCATTTGATTGATTGTTTTAATTCCATGCATGGTAAAGTGGTTTGTAATACTGCCCTGACTGAGCCTCCCCAAATATAGTATTATCTTATTTTGTTTCTTTTTTTGGGGCCATTTCTTTGGTCTGAAGTCTGTCAGTACGGAAATACTGTCCACGCTTTTATATGTTCAACATCCAGATCATTAAAGTTTTTTAAATTATCTTATTTTGTTAATAAATAAATTTTTCTTTTAAATATAGTGGTCTCTAGTTCCAGTTCATCCTGGTGTTTTCCTGGGAAAATAGCACTTGGTCACATTATAATAAAATACTGTATAAAGAGTTTGTCCAATATGGCATTTTTATTAATTAACTGAATGGCAGAACTGAGAAATTTTAATTTAAGTTTTTTTTTTTTTTTTTTTTAGTAGTAGTAGTAGTAAACAATATAAAATAACATCAACAATGTAAAAAAATAATAAAATAACTGTTATTCCTAGTTATTACATACAGTTGGATGAGAAAAGTAAAGTCAAAAATGCAAATTAGCTAAACAAAGCAAACCTATTGGTTGGCTCTCATTCACATTCTTTTGCCTTTTGCCCCCAAGGCCCTCTGTAAGAAAAATATTGATCTTATCATGCTGGTATCGAACGCCATCGATACTAGCCTTGGTATCGATACAGTTGATATTTGGATCCATCTGCCCAGCACTAATGACAGGGCTCACAGTTGTTTTGTAAGTCTGATATGTACAGTGTGAAGAGTTACACAGTTCCTCGAGGTGCTTTAGTGCTGCTGACAGCCATCTCAGACTCACAACCTTTCAGTCTCACAAACTGGTCTTTTTGTCAGATATTCATAATTCCAGGTGGAGGTATCCACCTGGAATTTATGGACACTGTCACATAACAGAGCAGCTGAATTGTATTAAAAGCACTTGAGAAATCAAAGAACATGATCCTCAAAGTGCTGCCTGATTTGTCCAGATGAGAGTGGGCTCACTGAAGCAGGTAGTTTTTGACCCCAAGCCTATGATGATATGCAAACTATAAGTGGTCCTGAAAGGTGTTCACTTGCTTATTGAGGTGATAAGAGTCTCTCAATGACTTTCATGATGTGAGATATTAGGGCGCTGGTCTGTAGTCGTTAAGTTCAGATGGTCGGGATTAATTAGGTAGTGGAACAAGGCAGGATGCTTTCCACCTCCATAGGAACTTTTTCCTGACTCAGCCTGGTGTTAAAAAGTTGCTGATATTTGCTACACAGATAAATTATACATCTGTTTAAGTCACTTATCTTTGTCTTTAAACTGTTCCAAAAGAACGTGATAAAGTTTCCCCTCTCAAATCAGCAAAACAATGCACAAGATGTTATTAAAGTTAAATCCAATTGCTACTATCTGGTCAAGCAGTCTCATTTTAATGTGTAGCAATTTGTCTTGTTTTGACCTTTTCCCGGAACAATTTTGAGCCAAATATCTGCAAATCTGTTCCTGCTAAAGGTCAGTAAGATTTTCTTTTCCTGTAAGTTAAACAAATAGTTTAATTGCTTTTCTCTTCAAGACAAATAACACTTAATAAGACAATCTTAATTTTAATTCTACTCCTTCATTTTCTCTAAATCAAAGCAAATGAGTTGCTGCAGTTTCCTGAGCTGGAAACTGCAGGAACAAATTACAGTTTGTACTTATTAGTGTTGTAAGCTGAGTCATGTAATGACTGGAGCATCATTCAGTTTAATCAAATCATGTAGGGTTGACCGTGTTTATTAGTACAAAGATTAGTATGTGGGAAATTGACTCACTGTTCCAGTTTTTCATAAATATGTGTTAACACATTTCAATAAAAGATTCATGCAGTTGGTTTTTTTGATTTGAATCACTCCTGCACCATTTACCTGTGGGTGGATGTATTTACATGCTGCATACTGTAAGAGGATGGTGAGTTTTCCATCCTAATAGAGACCTCTGCTGGTGACAATCATTGTGTGTAGCCTAAATCTCACATACTGAAGCTCTAACAAAGACTTGAAGTTTGGTGTTTTTAAATTTTAATTATCTGGTAAAAATTATTTTTCAAATTAAAAAGTTTTATTTTTATTTTTTTTACTTGTCCTGTCCAGCATCATAGCAGCAAAATGATAATCTGGTTGCTGTATCATGCTGAACAAATTTGCTCTCCTCTTAATAATCTGATTCATTTAGTTATTTATTTACACTGAATCACAGAATCTATGTAATCTTGCTGGACCTGACCGGAGGGGACAGCAAAAGATGGAAAATAGCAAAAAGAGCAAAAGGGAAAGAAGAAAGGAGACAAAAAGTTCACAGACAGAAGGAAACGACCCTTCAATCCACACCATCACCAGACAACAAACTGCTACACCTGTACATGAACACACCAGAAAATTTCCTACAACTTTTACAAAACAAAAACAGAAACACACACACACACACACAAACAAAAAACAGAGCTGCTAGTGATTAACAGTTTTTAAATAATAACCAAATCAAAAAGACATATCATGAAAGTAGCCTAACAGCGACAAGATACTAACTCACAGGAAAAATAAAAAAAAGAATTATCTCTTAGTATAAAAACCCACTGGACAACTCAGTGACTGTCAGCATGCAGAGGATGAGGAATAAGGAGTGATCAGTGATGAGGAGTGGTGAGTGAGATCGTGAAAATGCGACCACGCCTCTATGGAGGCCAGAGGCAGACCAGCGCAGCCACTCCGGGACCCGGCCCCGGGGCAACCACCTCCCCCCACTCGCCCCCTGCCACACCCAGGGGGAACAGGGGTGTGAGAGGTCCCCAATACCCTGTCCCTCCCTGTTTATGTAGTGTGTGTTGTGTGCAATTAAAATTGAGGGGCAGTGACCGCAATGAGCCGGGAGCCGGGCCACCTAAGTGGCCCCGCCCGACATGCACCACATGACATGCCCCCCAGGTGTTGTTTGTGTGTTGTGTTTCTTGTGTTTTGGTGTCTCAGAGCAATTGAAACTGAGAGGCGAGTCGCCACAGGGTGCATCCAAGGAGACCACTGAATGGTCTCCTCAGCTCCACCCTGCATGACTCCACGCCTCCCAACTCCCTACGTGTGTGTGTGTGTGTGTGTGTGTGTGTGTGTGTGTGTGTGTGTGTGTGTGTGTGTGTGTGTGAGAGAGAGAGAGAGAGAGAGAGAGAGAGCGGGAAATAAGAGGGGTCCGGGGATGTACGTCCAGAGGGAAGAACACTTTCCTCTGGATGTTGAGCCTCTAGTGGCATTAGGCACCCCTGCTCCCCAGGAGGTCCCCCAGGGCAAGACAGGCCAGGAGAGGCGGCCCCCCACGACCGGGCCATTCAGGGACCGCAGCCAGTGAGCCGTCACCGACCCCAGAAGGTACCCACCCCCCCCACATGCCTAACGGAGAGTGAGAGGATGAGGACAGCGGCAGACCCACGGCCCACCACCCCCAGGCCCGCCCAGGCCCCCCCATAAGTGCACCTAACCCCGCCCCACCAAACACAGAAACACATGCACACACCTATTTCCTTGCACACTCCCGCTCATTCTAACACATACATGCCTCCTCAGCCCAACCCACACAATATAAACACTCACACAGCATCCAACCCTCCCACTCTCACTCCCCAGACACACTCCCACTCATCCTAGCACATGCATACGCACGCATACAAACATACCCCCACATCCACACGAACATCATCCAACGCATAGACACACACACAACATACAAGCATCCCTGTCTCACACCCCAGCACCTCCCCCTATAGTCCCCCGAATCCCACTCAGCCCTCCTTCAAACCCCTACACCCCTCCTGCCCCCGGGGCTGTACCCTGGGTCCCTGAATTTGAATTTCAGATCTGAATTTGGATTTCAGATCTGAATTTGGATTTCAGATCTGAATTTGAATTTCAGATCTGAATTTGTATTTCAGATCTGAATTTGAATGGAGAGAACTGAAACTGAACTATGAAAATGAATTAGGGAATGAATTTTTTCAAATGCAAAAGTTTCAACTTTACCAATATACACATTCAAAAAACAAAGATTCAATATCAAATATGGTCATTTGGATTCAGTTTTTTTAAGCAATTATTCAAACAGGCATATTCAGATTCAAATTGAATGATTCAAATTCAAATATAAAGAATTCAGATTTGTTCCCCAGTGGCACAAAGCTTATCCCATACGGGAGCTTCAGGTGGGTTTTGATGAAGTTTTTCACCGTGGTCTCGGGGTCCTCCTCCATCTGCTCTGGAATCCCTGCAAATACCAGGTTCTCTCTCATGCTCCGCGCCTGCAGATCGATCACCGTTTCCTTCATCTTCTTATTTTCCTCCGAGAGACGGGTCAAGTCCTCTGTGAGGGATTTTACTGACTCTCTGAGACCAGCATTTTCTACAGCCAGAGTTTCCACCTGCTTCTGGCTGAATTCTAATGATTCACGCAGCGCCTGGAATTTCTACCAGGCTCAAACGCGCATCAAAACTACTGAGTTTCTTATCTATAGAGATCAGAACATCTGTTGAGTCGTTCCCCGGTGGTGAAATAGCTCCAGGTGAATCCTCATTTCGCTGTCGCTTGGCCTTAGATGAGGTGGAGGGGGTGGACGTGTTGTTTGGTTTCCCCATGACGATTCTGTCGTAACAACGATCTATAAAATCTGTCAGGCTGGCCAAATCCTCCCCGCTGTGCTCCAGAGTGTACCTTTTAAAGACACTGTTTTCCTACTTTAAAGAATATTTTGATTAGGCTGGCACAAAATGCAACTGAATGAAAGCATAAATGTTTGGGCGCGCCTAGTTTGAATCTGCCGTCTCCCCGGAACTACGTCACCTACAGCATTAGCGTCATTTACCTGCCACCAGCGTCACCTTTAACTCAAATTAAAAAGATCTTGTGTTATGGAGAGTTTTTGGAGTAAAAACTGGTATATTCAAAGTGCAAAAAAACAGTAGCTTATCACAGTAGCTGTAAGGTATAAAAGAGCAATGTGATTTATATAAAACATTAAAAGCATTAAAAGAAAAATACTATATATATATATATATATATATATATATATATATTGGTCAGTCTATATATTCATGTTATAGCAAAGTTGTTTACGGTTGCCCAGCAACCCCTGTGTTTTTGTTAGCTCCACGGGCGCCTCTATGTTGTTGCTCCCTCTGTTTTTTCTGGTTAAATAAAAACGATACTCAGTTGTGTAGTCGAAGTGAGAAATTGACTCTTCGCTTTCTTTCTACAATTTCCACACTGGTGGAACTTGACGTGGACGTTTTCCACTAACTCCCCGACTGACGATGACTACGAACGCGGTGTCTCTGAAGCTGCCAGAATTCTGGGAGTCATCTGTCTCGGCGTGGTTTGCCCAGGCTAAAGCACAGTTCGCCTTGTGTGACATTACAGTGAACGCCACCAAGTACTACTATGTCGTAGCAGCAGTCAGCAGTTCTACAGCCACGAGATTGGTCAGTCTCTTAAAGAACCCACCGGCAGACAATAAATATGCGGCAATCAAAGCTCACCTGCTCAAGGCTTTTGAACTCTCCGATGCTGAGAGGGCCAGTCGTCTATTCTCGTTGCAAGGTCTGGGTGACAGTAAACCATCCGAGCTCATGGATAGGATGTTGGATCTCTTGGGGGACCACGCACCCGATTTCCTCCTCGTCCAACTCTTCCTGGGACAGCTGCCTTCCCCGGTACGAGCCGCTTTGGCTAACACCAGCATGGCGGACTGCCGTGCCCTGGCTGAGGAGGCCGATAATTTTTTTCTGGCAAGCCAACACCACGGCCCGTTGCTGGTACTTGGATCATAAAACCATCCTGCTCCGGTGGGTTGGGGAGGGGGCCGTGTCCCCTCCTTGTATTCTGGAAAGGATACAAGCAGGGGGTTATTAATCAGGAAACTAAAAACAGCTGGTATTTTACTGGCACCATCAAAGCGTGGTAAGACTTTCTATAAGCTAGCATGACATAACATGCTAGCTTAGACATGACAACAAACTACTCTGGACAGTTACATGACTGGCTTCTTTAAGAAATGAATAGAATACAAATGCCTATAATTAAGATACAAGAGCAAGGAAGTAGCCAAACAGCCCTAGGTTTTCCTAGTTGCCCTAGTTGCAAAAGGTCAACTGGATGTCACTGTCAAACCTAAGTCACAATTCAAAGAATGGTTTGGCTACCTTAAAGGGCCAGTTTGACCTTTATTATGCCGTTATTTTCTGGAAACTTTCTCAATAAAATATTCAGTGGTACCAAATGTGTCATGAACGGAAACGGACACTTTTGATGCCTTGTTTGACTGTTTCTCTCTGGTGAGCACGAACAAATGGAGGCGTGGGTCTGGCTTACTTTGTTACACAGCTTCTAATGGTCAGCGAGCCCCATTGGCCAGTCACTGTGTATGGAGGTGTGGCTGAACTGCTGGAGTCACTGGACTCTTTCCTCACATGCAGTACTCTGAAAGGAATGCGAGTCACAGTAACCAGCAACTATTTTACAAGCTTGAACAGCTGTCTCTCCTTCTACGTTTTTTGTGTAATTTTCAGTATTCAGTCTTAGTCACAACTGTCAGGGCATCGGCTATTTTAAATGAACTGACAGACAGACAAAAAAAATCTTATGTAGAAAATAGCTTTCTGGTTGGTAAATCCCAACCATTTCACCATATATTTGGTCACTTGTTCCTCCGGTTCACAGAAACACAGCAAACATTGGTTTATGGCAGCAAGTTACCAGCACATGTATTGGATGTGATGGCAGAGCGCCCTCTGCTGGCTCATAATGCAAATTACTTCTAATAGTTTGTAGCGCGGTCAAGATTTGGGTTAATACATTATACATTATATAATATTTATTTCATACACTTATTTAAAAGGTTTTACTTGGTATAATTCTTACTTTTTATTTTATTTTGTTAACAAAACTTACATGTTATAAAATACATACAGCTAAATACCGTGGTAAAGTTAGTCAATTTGCAGCAGATAAAACTTCAGGGCGACGATCTTACTAGTTGTTTTGGAAAGTTGCTTGGTGGAAAGTAAGAGCCTCTTTTTTACCACGGGTGAAGTTTGATTTGAAGCATCATGGAAAAGCTCTGTTGGATAAAAATGTTTTTCAAACACTACATGACTTGTTCATCACAATTACAAAAAAATTTAACCAAAGGACTGTTATGTTGTGTGGAATTGCTAGTTCGATGTCCAACCCTCCTCCTTTACCCGGGCTTGGGACCGGCAAAGTGGCACAAAAGAGACACTTTGGCAGAGTTACTAAGGTTCTTTTTTGTTTGTTTGTTTTTAATTTTTTTTTATATATATATATAGTTTTTTTAAGTTTTTTTTTAAGTTTTTAAAAAAATTGTTTTTAATTATTTTTAGTTTAGTTTCTAACCTTGTGCTCCACTTAGAAGCCTACAAGCCAGAGTAAAGCATGAAGAAGTTTCTTGTCAGAAATATAAGAGTTGAACTATCTTTTGGATGGACAGTTTTAACTTGACAACATTAACAATCTAAATGGACCAAACCGGAACGATAGGAATGATTGTCAGTGGCCATGTGAGAAAATGAGTTCAGGTTCCTTGTTTGTTTTTTTCAGACCCCCCTGCACACACACATGCTATGCTGGCTCACAGAAAGAGTAGGTCATCTTCGTTTTTACGCTTCCTCTGCAGGTTCAGCAACTGAGGAAGCTGTCTTAAATGAGTAAGCAGCTGATGATCTTCTGTGTGTTTGCTGGAAGTCATTGTGGTGTTTCTGTATGTGTTTATATTGGGAGGGGGTCGCTTATCTCTTTTTCTTGGAGCATAGGAGCTCTTTTTAGATTTTTGAATTGTATGTCTTTGAACTTCAGTCATGCGAGTCACTTCAATCCTTCAAAATAACCTTGATGTTGAGGAATTTTCTGTTTGCAGCATTGTTTTGTTTGTGCAGAAATTCAGCCTTAATCATCAATTGTGGAGTCAAATATCAGCTTTCCTAATTCCTTTCCAAGTTTCTGATTTTGCTCTTTAAAGTCTTTATTTTGTTGCTGCAGAAGATCCACCTGGTTTTTCATCCCATCACATGTGGATTCAAAGAACTTTAGGTCTTGCAAATCGTCTCTGAGTTTCTGATTTAGCTTTTTAAAGTCCTCATTTTCTTGCTCCATTACATAGAGCTTGTTTTTTGCCACATCGCATGTGGATTTAAAGAACTTTAGTTTCTGCAAATCCTCTTGGAGTTTCTGATTTTGCTCTTTAAAAGCATCATTTTCTTGCTGCAGTAGATCCAGCTGGTTTTTCATCCCATCACATGTGGATTCAAAGGGCCTTAGTTCTTTCAAATCCTCTTTGAGTTTCTGATTTTGCTCTTTGAAGTCTCCACTTTCTTGCTGCAG
Source organism: Melanotaenia boesemani (assembly GCF_017639745.1). Taxonomy (NCBI): domain Eukaryota; kingdom Metazoa; phylum Chordata; class Actinopteri; order Atheriniformes; family Melanotaeniidae; genus Melanotaenia; species Melanotaenia boesemani. The sequence continues at coordinate 3,751,117 of NC_055699.1, read as the reverse complement.
AAGATCCACCTGGTTTTTCATCCCATCACATGGGGATTCAAAGAACTTTAGCTCTTGCAAATCGTCTCCGAGTTTCTGACTTTGTTCTCTAAACTCCTCAGTTTGTATTTGCAGAGGTTCGTTCGTACTTTGCATGGAGTTAAATGTGGAGTGAACGACCTGCAATGTTTTTAGATCCTTTTTAATCAAGCCTTCTTCATCAGTTGTAGAGTCAAATATCAGCGATGTTAAGTCCTCTCTGAATTTATGATTGTGTTTTTTAAAGTCGTCATTTTGTTTCTGCAGTAATTTCATCTTGTTTTTCATCGGATCACATGTGGATTCAAAGAACTTTAGGTCTTGCAAATCGTCTCTGAGTTTCTGATTTAGCTTTTTAAAGTCTACATTTTCTTGCTCCATTACATAGATCTTGTCTTTTGTCACATCACACGTGGATTTAAAGAACTTTAGTTCTCGCAAATCCTCTTGGAGTTTCTGATTTTGCTTTTTAAAATCATCATTTTCTTGCTGCAGCAGATTAATCTGGCTTTTTGTCACATCACATGCAGATTTAAAGTGCCTTAGTTCTTTCAAATCCCATTCGAGTTTATGACTTAGCTTTTTAAAGTCACCATTTTCTTGCTGCAGCAGGTTAATCTGGCTTTTCATCTCATCACATGTAGATTTAAAGTACCTTAGTTCTTTCAAATCCCATTCGAGTTTATGACTTAGCTTTTTAAAGTCATCATTTTCTTGCTGCAGCAGGTTAATCTTGCTTTTCATCTCATTACATGTAGATTTAAAGTACCTTAGTTCTTCCAAATCCTCTTGGAGTTTATGACTTAGCTTTTTAAAGTCACCATTTTCTTGCTGCAGCAGGTTAATCTGGCTTTTCATCTCATCACATGTAGATTTAAAGCACCTTAGTTCTTTCAAATCCTCTTGGAGTTTATGATTTTGCTTTTTAAAGTCATCATTTTCTTGCTGCAGCAGATTAATCTGGCTTTTCATCTCATCACATGTAGATTTAAAGTACCTTAGTTCTTTCAAATCCTCTTGGAGTTTATGACTTAGCTTTTTAAAGTCATCATTTTCTTGCTGCAGCAGGTTAATCTGGCTTTTCATCTCATTACATGTAGATTTAAAGTACCTTAGTTCTTTCAAATCCTCTTGGAGTTTATGATTTTGTTCTCTGAGCTCCTCATTTTGTTTTTGAAGAAGTTCGTTCGTATTTTGCATGGCGTTAAATGTGGAGCCACAGACCTGCAGTCCTTCTAAATCCTTTTTAATCAAGCCTTCTCCAGCAGTTGTAGAGTCAAATATCGATCCTAAGTCCTCTCTGAGATTTTGATTGAGATCTTTAAAGTTGTCGTTTCTTTGCTGCAGCACATGTATCGGATAACATGTGGATTCATTGAACGTTAGTTCTTGGAAATCCTGTCTGAGTTTCTGACTTTGCAGAAAAAACTCTTCATTTTCTTGTTGCAGTAATTTGACCTTTTTTTCTCATCACATCACACGTGGATTCAAAGTTTTTCACTTCTTGCAAATCCTTTTGGACTTTCTCATTTTCTTCTTTAAAGCTGATATTTTCTTCCTGCTGTAAATCGACCTGTTTTTTTGAGACATCACATGTGGATTTAACGAACTTCATTTCTTGCATTTCCTTTCTGAGTTTCTGGTTTTGCACGTTGATCTCCTCAGTTTGGTTTTGCAGACATTTGTTTTTATTTTGCATGGCGTTCAGTTTCATGCCAAAAAACTGCAATCCTTTTAAATCCTTTTGGATTATTTCATTTTCTTCCTTTGAGTCTTTGAGATTCTTGTGATGCTCCAGTAATTTGATTTTGTTTTTAATTAAATCAAATTCGTTTTCACTGGAAACCAGCCCTCGAACATTATCATGGAGTCTCGTAGTTTGCTCTCTAAGCTCCTGGTCGTTTGCTTTTAAGAAAGCAGTTTTCTCTAAATCGCTCTGGATCTTTGGAACTTGCTTTCTGAGCTGGAGATTTTTTCTCAGGATTTCATCTCCATCGTTTTTCAGTAGCTGTTCAAGATCTTTCTGCAGAGTCTGATTTTCCTGCGTTTTCTCATCCATGGCTCCAACCATTTTGCTGATTTCGTGTCTCAGCTGCACAATTTTAATCTCTAGAGTTTCTTTTTCTGCGAAACTGTTTTGCTGCAGCGTTTTTTTCTCATTCTGCATTTCTAGTAATCTCTTGTGTGCCTCTGCCATTTGCAGATTTTGGTTTTTGATTTCTGTAAGCAGAGTTTGGTTGGACTTTTTAAGGGCATCTCTGTCAGCAGACAGCTGATTGCGGTTTCTTAACAGATAATCTCTTTGGAGCTTGTGATTTCTTACCTTTCGTTTTCGTGAGAGCTCCAGCTCTTTGCGAAGCTGTTGATTTATCCCACGAAGCGCCTTAACTTCAGTTTGAAGACTTTCGTTGTCTTGCTGGAAATGTTCTTTGCCTTTTCCAGATCCCTGCTGGGTGCGTTTAAACAGTTTGCTAAACATTATGGCAATCCAAAATTATTTACCAAAACCAGCTTTTCTGTCAGTTATCTCCGGAGAGTGTTGGAATAAAATCGCTTCTGTCTTGTAGAACTTTACTTGTCCACGGATGAAAGCAAATGATTTCTTTAGAATGTTTTTAGGAAATTAATATGTCAGTGATGTCAGTGACTTTATTACATCACTGAGCCCGGCTTCACGTTCACGTCTCCTTGGCAACGTCGCTGTTGTTTTCGTCACAGATAAAGATTATAATATTTTATGACTAGTGTTTATTTATTAATTATTTTATTCTATTTTATCTAATTTTATTTCTTGGTTTTATCAGCTCACGGGTGCTCCTTTATGTAATCTTTTTTTAAATAATAGTTTTTATTACATACCACTGTATATAATCAAAGTTTTCTGTACTTTTTTATTTGTTTGCTTTTATGTTTGATGGTAAATACGTGAATTTGTTGTTCCATCACTTTATCACATAACTGCAGCCTGGGTGAAAGCCCAACATGAATTTCCCCTTAGGGTACAATAAAGTTAATCTTGAATCTTGAATTTTGACATAAGGTTTGTGGGCCTGTGTTTGGTACATTCAATAACTCATCATTGCTGTCATTGCTGCCAAGACTGATATTCACTTGTTATGGTGCTGACCACAGTAACAGTGGACCTATCTTAATTAATACACCAATTATGTGATTATATGATTAATAAAGAAGACGTGGAAAAGCTCCCTTTTGATTTTTTCTGACAACCATAATGTTGAGTTAATTTGATGAAGAAAATGCAGATTTTTAAAGATGTGGTGTAATACCATGAGACTATCTTAGTAAGGAGTATAAATTAATTATAATAACAAAGTAGTGAGATTTACACTATATCCTACTGTGATGTATACAATAGTTTTCTTTTACATCATGGGATGATTTTAAAGATAAATGAACAGAATGAGGCACAGTGTTTTTTGTCAAAAGAGCAGATTGTTTGTCATTTAAAGGCTGATTACACTCAGGAATGGATTTGGGTATTTTAGTTGCTTTTTGTAATTTGATATGAATAGAAGTGATTGTGTTAAATCAGCATGTGACATCGTCTCATGTCACTGAATCAATGTAGAAACTGCAATATTGGCAAACAGAATTTTTATTTATTGAATCGAAATCATATGATAAAACCTAGCAATGACACACAAAGAGCACTTATGCTAACTTTTTACCTCAGTTGAGTTGTTATGCTATTTTTGATAATATTTAATGTCATTAAGGACCACTGTTTCTGGCAAATTCTAACATTTGAAATTCATCTATAAGCCTCAACATGCTTTATTTTGTGGGTGAATTTTTGTAAATGCATGAAAACATCTGAATCATAACTTCTATAAGCTTTAATAAATTCTAAGATGAATAACAATTACATTGAAAACTGTATTAAAACCTTCATGAAAACTTGCAGGCTTGTTAAGCTGCCCGTACATTTTCACCCAGCTTGGTTTTACACCTCGCTGCATGGTGGTGAAACTAACCAAAGCTCTCTTCATGCTCTATGCAACATGAGACAGAAGATGTAAAAAAATATTTGATTGATACTCAAAAATATGATCCTCATCATAGGTCTGACTGGAAATACTGGAACGAGTAAAATGATCTTTTTAATAGTCAGTGGGCTTTTTTCTGGGCAGAAAACATGAGATCATCAATCTCAATGAGTCAGATATTAATACCAGACTTTTGGATAACAACAAAAGTTCCCTGATGGCTGTTCCTCACCTTGACACCATTTTGCCTATTCCACAGTTTGACCCACAGACAGACACACAAAAACTTTTCCTGGTGCTTCTCACTAAGGGCATTTTAAAAACAGTTTTTTTAAAAAACGGTTATATCCCCCGTCTCTCTGGCTGAAAAGTTTCTGTATATGTTATGGTAATAAGTTCCTGCTAGCTTTAAACATAATCTGTGCAGTGTGATAATTAAGCAGGTCCTGGAGTTTTAGTAACTTGGATTGTAAAAACAGATTGTTTGTATGATCCAGATAACAGACTTTATAACATGCCCTTTTTTGTAATATTAATAACCAGCATTGTAGATAATTGTTCCATCATGTCTACTAAAAAGATAAATATAAAGTACTTGTCCTTTAAAAAATATTCATTGATTCATGTTTTACATTCAAGTCTTCAAATGTGGGGAATTTTCAGTGTGTAAGAAAAATCTCTATAATGTGAGTTTGCTGTGTTGGATTGCAGTGCATACACACTGACCTCCTCCTTACAAATGCCAGTCTTGTTTCCATGTGCTGAGGTAGAAATAAACAAAAGGCAAATTGCGCTGTAGATTTATAGATACGTTTGTTTCATGCATCCATTGTGCTGTTAAAAGTTTTTCATTAACAGAAACAGTTTAAGAAATTCTGAATAGAAGCATTGAAATATAAAGAAACTAGATGTTAAGCAAACTTGCTGAGCCCATGTTTGACACTACCAGACCTGGAAGGGTGGTGATACACAAAAATCATACACACAAAAGTGATACACAAAAATGCTTAAACAGTCTGTGTTTAATGAGGGAGAGAAAAGGAGTCTATGCTGAAGTTCTTGGCAGATAAATGACAGTGTGTGAGAAAGGTTGGCTGAAGGCCTGACCTCAGCTGTGTTTATTTGTTGGGCGAACGGTGGAGAGTAGCTGCTGACAGGGATGTGGAGATCAGCAGCATCTGTACATATACCTTCGTTTCAATGCACATGAAACCTGCAGAAACGATGCTACGGAAGTGGTGAACTGCAGCTTTTACAGGTGGTGCTGTGATAGAATTAGTTTTAAAACTGGAACGGTATATTTGTAGCAGAAGGTAAACATCTAAAGTTTACATTTTAATTGCTGTGATGAATCAGGCATCAAATGAAAGCGGGTGACAAACTAAACTTAATAAAGCTTTCTATAGAATAATTTGTTTTAGACATAACAAGGTTAACAGTATATACCACAAACGATGTTTCAAAGCACAACACCCATCATGTTTCGATTAGCTGTTTGTTCACTTGGTCACATGTAGTGCAGGCAAAACCATGCTGCTGATGTCTTTGTGCCACAAAGTCACCTGAAAGTAGCTGCTGATGTGCTTTGAGATGTATGTCTTCCAGATTGGTCATCTAAACCCAGTATGCTGTCAGATACCTGGCGTAATTCACCTTGTCACATGCAAAAAACCAGGGCAGCATACATTGCACTGCTGACAAATGACGAGCCCAGTTCCCCTCTCTGGTTGCCCTGATGAATAGGAGCAGATTTTCCACCATTTCAATGTAAGTGCTCCAAAATGTGAATAGTTTTTTTTTTTTTTTTTTTTTTTTTTACAAATTCTTCATATGCTTTCAGCAACTGCAGAAATGCACCAGATGTAAGCATGGCATTGAAATCCTCACTAGGAAACTTCTGTTGTGAATCTCTTGGAATTTGCATTACTGTGGCTTGGTCCTCTTGTGTCAGGGTTTCCAGGTACGCCTGCCAGCGCAGCTTGTGTGCTCGTATGCTCCTGTTGTAATGATGGCCTTTGATGATTCCATCAATAGACCGAGCAGCTACAATTTCAGATTCAATCATGATATCCTGAAAGCCAGCATCAGCAAAAATCTTCCAAATGCAGGAAAGGTATGCCATGGTTGTGTAAAACTCTCCCATCCGTAGGACAAATCTCTCCATGTAAGAACTGGTCTGCCAGCGGATCTCTTGGGCTTTGGCATTAATGGCTTGATCCATGACTATCACCATTTCTTTTTGTTTCAGGCTGTCAGCAACAGCAATGGAGTGACTCAGGATGGTATGGGCAGTGTTGAAATCTGTTGGGCTGGCATCAGTGACTGGTAAGTAGCCTACATTTGTAGAGGGTAGGATTGTGTCCTGCTTTAACATAATGTTAAAACTTGTCCACCCAGGAGGGATTTTCCCCAGAGGCTCTGGCATTTTCATGAGGAAGAATGCAGCATCAACTTTTCTTGCAGTTGTTTGAGCATGTCCGTATTTGTTCTGCTGCAGATCTGCCTTAAATGCAGAATTCTCTGGACCATACCTCGTTTCTCGTGTGTATGTCTCCAGAGTAAAGGGAGGAGGATTAATGGATCACGCTCTCGTTCTCTGTCTTGATGTCCCAGGTAAAGACGCTGAATCACTAGTAATGGCCTGCTGAATAATTATACCATTGGTGTTGTGTGTTGTCCCTTTACCTGAGAGCGTCTCCTTTTCAAAGTCATTATTGTCCCAGACAGATGTGGCAGATACTTCAGCACTTATGTTTTCTGGGATGTATGTTTCTCCTCTTTCAATTTGTAAGTGAGCAAGAGCTGTGTTATGCTCAAGGACATGGGAACTGGATGAGCAGTGGCCAAGATCATTTAGCAGGCCTATGAGTTGTGCTGAGCCAGTCATATGCTGAACTGTCATTGCTAGAGAGCATTGTTTTGGCATGAGCCACCGTCTTTTGGTGCTCAAGGTAATAATGTCTTGACAGGTACAAACTATCCTCCGGCGGTCTTCTTTTTTTTTTTTTTTTTTTTTTAACCTGTCTTGTCCAGCATCGTTGCAAACAGAATGATTGTCTGGCTGCTGTCTGGTGCTGGGCAATTTTACTCTATCAAGCAGGGATTTATACTACATGTATAAAGTCCCTCTTGATGACATGAAAAACTTTATTAAATCAGACTCTTAATGCTGGACTCGACCGGAGGGGACAGAGAGAGAGAGAGATAGAAAAGAAAGTAGAGAGAAGAGGGAGGGGAGAGAGAGGGACAGAAAGGGTGTGGGGAGTGCGGGTGGGGACTTAAAACATTATACAGAAAACCATGTAATCCATACTACTTGCAACATATAGAGCTAAGATCATCCTGGTCAGTAGGTCATTACACAACTAGTTGATAATAGTAACAATAATAATAATCACAATAATAGTAATAATAATAATAGTAGTAGTAATAATAATAAGAGTAAGAGTAATAATAATAATAATAAGAACAGAAATAATAAAAAAAAAGAAAAAAAATATGATAATAGATATAAGTGAAACTGCTGTATTCAAGAACACGCGCAGAGAAACCTGTGTGGATATGCTGGAGAACTCGGCCACACGGCGACGCAAGACTGTGTGGAGACGTTCAGGAAGGAGTGACCATGCAGAGTGATCATGCAGATGCCACCTCACTTGAACAGAGGTCAGAGTCAGGCCAGCGGTCCCGAGACCCAGGCCACCAGCCCCCCCGTAGGCTACAGATCCCGACCGGTCCACAGAGACGACCACTCGCCCGCCCAGGAAGGCAGCAGCAGGAGACCCCAGCAGGAGCCGCCCCGCGGACACAGGGCACCGGCCCCGGCAGGCCGAGGCCAGCAGTCCCCGACCCCCCCGGGCACCGGCCGCCCGGGACAGACGGGGCAGAGGGCCCGGGCCCAGGAGCGCAGGGACACCCCCCATCCCCACAGGCCAAGGGCCAGCACGCCACCCGGGGGGACCCGGCCCGCCCAGACGGCCACCGCCAGAGGCCAGCCCCACACCCCAGCGCCCAGCCGCACACCCCGAGAACCAGTCCTGCCCCCCCCCCCCCAGACCAACACACACACTCTCCTTCCACTCCTCCATTCATCCTCCCACACATACACCATCCAACCCTCACATACTCTGTCCTCCCACACACACACACCATCCTTCCACCATCCATCCTTCCACACACACACCATCCTTCCACCATCCATCCTCCCACACACTCACCATCCTTCCACCATACACTCTCCCACACCTACCCCATCCTCCCACACACACATCATCCCTCCACCACTCATCCTCCCACACATACACCATCCTCCACCTTCACACCTCCCACACACACACACACACACCATCCTTCCACTACCCATCCTCCCACACATACATCATTCTCCTACACATACACCGTCCTCCCTCTCCTACACCAAACATCCACCTTCACGTACCCCATCCTCCCACACACAAACACACCACCCCTCCATCACCCACTCTCCCAAACATACACCACTCCCCCAAACACACACCATCCTCCCTCCCATACACCATCCATCCTCCTGCACACACACCATTCTTCCACCATCCATCCTCCCACACACTCCCCATCCCTGCACCATACATTCTCCCACACATACCCCATCCTCCCCCACATACATCATCCCTCCACCATTCATCCTCCCACACCCACACCACCCCCCCTCCCACACACCACACATCCACCTCCACACACCCCACCCTCCCACACACACACACCATCCCTCCACCACCCATCCCCCCACACACACACCACTCTCCCCCCCCCCCACACACACACACACAAACACCATCCCCCCACCACCATCCTCCCGCCACCCCACGCCGCGGGGGGACAGCCCCAGCCAGGAGGCGAGGAGACACGAACCAGGCCCCCACCCCCCCCCACCCCGCCCCAGTCCCCCACTCCCCACCCCCAAAACAGCACCTTCCCCCCAGGGCCAGCAGCCAAACCCCCCGGGGCAGCCCGCCCACGCCCCGGGCCAACGCGACAGGCCACCCGGCCCGCCCCGCCCCCGGGCCATCCATGGAGACAGGGGCGCTTGAAGACCCCATCCCCCCTCCCTCCCCCACTAGTGAGGGAATATATTATGTGCTGTTTGCAATTAAAAAAAAGAGGGTTAAAATTGGGGGGCAGTAACTGCATTGAGGAGGGGGTGGGGCCACCTGAGCAGTCCCACCCACCTGACCTTGCATGTTCCACCCCCCAAAACGTGTTTGTATGTTGCAAATGTTATTTGTGCTCAGTGACTAAGTGGAATTAAAAGCTGGGAGGCATGCTGCCGCTCGGCGAAGCAACGGGGCCACTATGATGACCCCCCTGCCCCGCCCAGCGCAACAAGCACACCCCCCACGGCCCTACCTGTGTATGTAGTGAAGAGTGGGGAGGGGAGGGGTCAGGAGATGTAGGTCCAGAGGGGGGTAAGCCTCCCCCCTGGAAGACGACCCGCCAGTGGCTTAGGGCGCCCCCGTCCCCCGCCGGCCCCGAGGGGAGTCACAGGCCCAGAGCAGGCACCCCAACCCAGGCACGCCACGAACCCCCCCAGGGGCCAGCCCCCAGCCCAAGGGGCCACTTTCCTCTTTCTGAGTGGGAGGGGGGCGAGGCGAAGGAAGGGAACCCCAGGCCCCCGCCCCCAACACCCAGCCAGGGCGCCCCCCAGAGGACACGTCCTAACCCCCTGCAAACGCACACACACTCTCACACACCTCTATACACCAACACCTCAATACGTGCACATACCTCCACACACACACGTCACGCACATACCTATAAACACACACACCGGTGCCCACATACACACACACTCTCATACCCCTCCATACACATACACCACTACACACACACTCACATACATACCTGCATATACACACAAGCACCTCCATACATACTCACGCCTCCACCCACTCCTTCACTCCTCCACACACACCTCGACCTCCACGTGCACACACTCATATTTACATACCTTCACACACACCCACATCCCACATAGACCTCCACACACACACCCGCACACTACTCACACACACACATACACGCACACACCCAGACCTTCATACACACCCACACACACATACAGCACACACGTCCCTCTACACCCACCCACACACCAGCATACCCACAGACACACACACACACACACCCACACACAAACACACCCCCACCCAGGTTCCGGGGCTGCGACCAAGCACCAGGGCACGGACCAACCCCCGGCATGGCACATCAGGACGGGCCCAGCCCCCCCCAGCAGCGGCAGACCCCCCACCCCCAGGAGCGGGGGGAGACCCGACGCCCCAGAGCCCGGGGCCCCCACCCGGCCCACCCCGGGCCTGACCGGCCACCCGGCCAGGGGCCGACGGACACCGGCCCAGGCACCCCGGCAGCCACCCCCCACCGCCACGAGGCAGCCCCACCCCGGGGCCCACCCAATGCCGCCCGCCCAGACCGGAACCCCCAGCCGACCCAGCAGCGGAGCAGCCTAGATCCCCACCCAGGAGACAACCGGAGACCTGAAGCCACCAGGGACCCCCCACCCACATCCGCCCCCATCCCAGCGAAGCCGCAATCCTCCACCTACATTAAGTGATGTAGCCAGTCACAGGGGACCAGAGGGAATGAAAGTCATCTGACTGGTTCCTGGAGGAGACAGACATTGTCTCAATGCTGATGTGATCTAACAGGAGATTTCTAAACTGCTGGATAGACAAATTATTCTTATCTTTCCAGTTCACAAGAATAGTTTTCTTTGCGATGCATAAGACTGCGAGGACCAAGTTTATGGAGTGTATTCCTATGTTAGTGTCACCCAGGTCGCCCAGTAGGCAAAGTGTGGGGTTTGTAGGAAAACTAGTTTTAAACCATTTTGAGAGATCTTCACACACCTTAATCCAGAACCTTTGGACAGGTGTGCAGGACCACAGCGCATGGATGTAGCTTTCAGAGGTGTTCTCAGAACAGTGTGGGCAGATATCTGATGGTGAAAGGCCCATCCTGAACATCCTGTGTCCTGTATAATGAGTTCTATGGAGAATTTTGAATTGTATTAGTTGTATATTTGAATTCTGAGTCATTTTAAACGTGTTTAAACATATTTGTGACCATCTTTTCTGATCAAAGTTATTAGATAAATCATCTTCCCATTTTGAAGTTGGGAGAGATATCCTGTCTTCTAGCTTTGCAAGTAATCTATATATTTTTGATAATAATTTTGGAGTATTATGATTCAGGAATTCTGCTATTCTGATAGGAAGCTGCAAGTCTAACTGTACAGGGGTATACTTCTTACATATAATTGATTTTAGTTGGTGGTACTCTAAGAATTTATTGCTGTTGATTCCATACTGTGAGACAATTGTGTTGAAAGATACAAAGTTTCCATTTTCTATTATCTGTCCTAACTGTTGTATTCCTTTAGTCTTCCATTGAGTGAAGTTTATCATCTTTTTGTTCTGCAGGATGTCAGGGTTGTTCCAGATGGGTGTAAGTCTACATGGAAAGAGGGAAGATCTGGTTATCTTACAGAATTCCCACCAAGCCATTAAGGAAAAACGGATGTTAAGGCTTTTAAAGCACTTATATGGTTTAATGGTTGAGCTGATGAACGGCAGGTCAGAGATGACTAAGTCCTCACACAAAGCCTGCTCCACATCTAGCCACGGCTCATCCAGATAACTGGGTTTGAGCCACTTGGAGATGTACTGCAGCCTGTTAGCTATAAAGTAGTTATTAAAGTTTGGTAGGTCCAGTCCTCCTCTATCTTTAGTCTGCTGTAAGGTTTTAAGACTGATACGTGACGGCTTGTTTTTCCAAAGAAACTTGGATATGAAAGAGTCCAGAGATTTAAACCAACTGGTGGAGGGTTTAGTGGGTATCATTGAAAATAAATAATTAACTTTAGGTAGAATCATCATCTTAAGGGTGGCAACTCTCCCCATTAGTGAGATGGGTAAGCGCCTCCACCGTAAGAGATCATCTTCTATTGTTTTTAGTAGCTGAACATAGTTTAATTTTGTTAAATCTGATAATCTGGGGGAAATATTTATACCTAAATATCTAATGTTTCCTGTCTGTATTTTGATATTAGGGATGTTTTGTAGGTCACAGTTGATGGACATGGCTGTAGTCTTAGACCAGTTAATAGAATAATCAGATATTGATGAGAACTTATTAATAACTGTGATTGTCTCAGAGAGTGATGTTTGTGAGTTCTGAAGGAAGAGTAATACATCATCTGCATAAAGACTTATTTTATGTTCTATATTTTTGCCCTGGATTCCTTTAATTTCTGTATTTTGTCTAATAGCAGCTGCTAACGGCTCTATGAAAATGGCAAAAAGTGAGGGGGAGAGTGGGCAGCCCTGTCTGGTGCCTCTCTGTAAGCGGAAGCTTGGAGAAGTTTGATCGTTGGTTTTCACACATGCATTTGGGTTATTATATAATATTTTAATCCACTCTATGAAAGAAGGTCCAAACCCAAATTTGTCTAGTGTTGCAAATAGAAACTTCCAGTTTACCCTGTCGAAGGCTTTTTCTGCATCTAGAGAAATGATTGTGGATTCTAGATTATGTAAAGTAGAGTAATCAATGAGGTTAATTAGTCTACGTGTGTTAGTAGATGAATGTCGACCTTTTATAAAACCTGTCTGGTCCGGATGTATTATAAGAGGGGTTATTTTTTCTATCCTTCTGGCAAGAGCTTTACTAATTATTTTCAGGTCTACATTTATTAAAGATATGGGACGGTAACTGGATGGAAGTGTGGGGTCTTTGCCTGGTTTTAGCAATAGTGTTATATTAGCTAAGTTCATATTTTGCGGTATTTTTTGTTTTTCCTGTATTATACAACATATTATAAAATGTAGGAGCTAGCGTTGTCCAGAATTCCTTGTAAAATTCTGCTGAGTAACCATCTGGACCCGGGGCTTTATTGTTGGGCATATGTTGGAGAGCTTCGTGGAGTTCATCTACAGTAATAGGTGCATCTAAATTTATTTTATTTTCATTTTTTAGTTTTGGTAGATTATTGTTGTTTAAAAATTGTTCAATATGTTCATCTGTTGGATTAATCTGTGATTCATATAATGTTTTATAGAAGCTTCTAAACGTGTCATTTATCTTGTCTGAGTCATGGCTGATGTTTCCGTCTTGATCTTTAACAGATGAGATTGTTGTTTTCTCCTTGTTTGTTTTTTAGTTGATTTGCTAAAAACTTTCCAGATTTGTTACTGTGTTCAAAGTTCTCCAAGCGAAGTCTTTGCACTAAAAACTGTGTTTTTTTATCTATAATTTCTTTAAGCTGCAATTTAGTTTTCCTTATATTATTCATTGTGTGCTCTTCGGGGGAAATGCGGTAAGCCTCCTCCAATGATTTAATCCTGAGTTCTAATTCTAAAACTCTTGCTGTTTCCTTCTTCTTCTTATGTGAGGAGAAGGAAATTATTTTCCCTCGCATTACTGCTTTTCCTGCTTCCCAAAGGAGACACGCTGAAGTTTCAGGCATGTCATTTTTTTCTATATAAATTGACCATTCTTTTTTAAAATAATCAATAAACTCAGGATCTTTCAATAAAGAGGTGTTAAATCTCCAGCTTTTACCAATCGGTTTATTATTTTTGTTTCTCAGAGTGAATGAAACTGGTGCGTGATCGCTAATGCTGATTGGATGTATCTGAGTCTCTGAAATGTCGCCCATTAGTGAGTTACTATTTAATATATAATCTATTCTAGAGAAGGAGTGGTGAACTGAAGAGAAGAAGGTGTATTCTCTTAGTTTAGGATGGTGAGAGCGCCAAGCATCGCAAAGACCAAAATCCTTCATGTACTGTTTGATAGTTTCTGACGACTGCCAGACTCGATGACTGGCTGATGTGCTGCAGCGATCTTGTTCAGTCAAGACTACATTAAAATCACCAGCTAGCACTATTCTGTTATCTGAATAATTCTGGAGTGTAGCAAACAGGGAGTGGAAAAAGGAGGGATCATCTGCATTGGGGCCATATACATTGGTAATACATAATTTGATATTACAAATAGATAATAAAGTTATCAGAAATCTGCCTTCCAGATCCACTACTGTGCTATCTATGTCAAAATTTAGTCTCTTATTAATAAGAGTAGCTACTCCTCTTTGCCTAGAATTGTAACAAGCTGAGTAAACATGAGGAAACTGAGCTGTTTGAAGAAGATCTATGGTTAAGTTTGTTAAATGAGTCTCTTGTAGTAAGACAATGTCAGCCTGCAGCTCCTGTAATTTATTAAAGATCTTCAACCTCTTCTCCCTGGAACCGGCTCCATGTACATTCCAACAGACGATTTTTAACATGGTTATTGTGAACGGTTTAATGCTTCATGCGTGTTACTGACGCGTGTGTCTTTGTGCGCCCCTCTTGCGTGTTCGCGCGTGTTTGCATGCAGCCTGATTGCGCGCGTTTGTCCGTATGTTAAATGTCCGTATATGTACCTTAATGCGTGTTCTCTCATACATAAAACGCGAGTGTTTATATTTATCATGTATGGTGCGGCTGTGCGTCCTGACGGTTTTTGACCGGCCGCGTGCGCTGCTGATATTACGAGCTGGATTACAATTAACAGTGAAAGCGTGAAAGATAGTGAAAAGTGAGAAAAGTATTTGTGTGAAATATAAAAACAAAACAGAAAAAAATACATCGATCTAGGTGTAGAGGCTGTGGTGAGACGAGCAGTGTGTTCTACTGTCAGTGATCTATAATGGCGAGTTAAGAGTGATCATTTGGAGAGATTGACATACAGCACCTGGGATCAGAAGAGCCACGGAGTGATGTCCGGGTCGCGGTACAGTTGTCCATTAATAAACAGTTTATCCACCGCGATGACAGCGCGAGCGCCATTAGCCATAGATTTTCTCCTGATGGGAAACAGGATTCTCCGTCGGTCCAGAATCTCTCTCGGATATTGGTCGTTTACTCCGAAGTTGGTCCCCTTCAGTTCGCGGCCCTGGTTCTTCACCTGCTCCTTCTGTTTGAAGCTGACGAACTTCGCTACGATGGGTCTTGGTCTGCTGGACCCGGGTTTCCTCCCGCCGAGCCGATGGACTCTGTGAAAGGAGATGTTTTTCACCGTTTCCTCTGGGAGCTTCAGGTGGGTTTTGATGAAGTTTTTCACTGTGGTCTCGGGGTCCTCCTCCGTCTGCTCTGGAATCCCTGCAAATACCAGGTTCTCTCTCATGCTCCGCGCCTGCAGATCGATCACCGTTTCCTTGATCTTCTTATTTTCATCTGAGAGACGGGTCAAGCCCTCGGTGAGGGATTTTACCGTCTCTCTGAGACCGGCATTTTCTGCAGCCAGACTTTCCACCTGCTTCTGGCTGAATTCTAATGATTCACGTAGCGCCTGGAACTCTTTGTGGAGGATTTCTACCAGACTCAAACGCGCATCAAAACTACTGAGTTTCTTATCTATGGAGATCAGAACATCTGTTGAGTCGTTCCCCGGTGGTGAAATAGCTCCAGGTGAATCCTCATTTCGCTGTCTCTTGGATTTAGATGAGGTGGAGGGGGTGGAGGTGTTGTTTGGTTTCCCCATGACGATTCTGTCGTAACAACGATCTATAAAATCTGTCAGGCTGGCCAAATCCTCCCCGCTGTGCTCCAGAGTGTACCTTTTAAAGACACTATAGTCCTACTTTAAAGAATATTTTGATTAAGTTGGCACAAAATACAATCGATTGAAAGTATAAATGTTTGGGCGCCTAGTTTGAATCTGCCGTCTCCCCCGGAACTACGTCACCTACAGCATTAGCGTCACTTACCTGCCACCAGCGCTCACTTACCTGCCACTTACCTGCCACCCGGCGGTCTTCTAATGTGACCTCAACACGCTCATTGTCTGACGGTTCTAGTGAAATTCTACATGTCAATGCAACAAAGTTGAAAAGTTTGTCTGGTACCATATTTAGGTGTTAGGTCTTTTGCTGTTGGAGGCCAATGGAGCTTTGGAGAAGTTGTTGCTGTGAATGATGTCTTTGAGTGTGAGAGCTGCATGATATAACAGATGAGAACTATCTTTTGTGATGTTGTGTTGTGTGTGACTGGACCCTGGTGTGTCTGCTTTGTTGCTCTCAACTTCACTGTCAGATGAGGTGGAAGAGGAGGAGACTTAGACGGCAACTTCACGAAGAATCTCTTCAGCTGTCAGATCATCAACGTATACAAAGTATGTTGTTGATGCTTTCTGAAATCTTAAGAAAGGCTATGTCTTCTGAAGTCTGGCCTTCAGTGAATATGGTTTGTAAAATGTTATATTAAGTTCCTCCCTTTCTCTTACAATGTTTTTAAAAAGAATATTCAGTCTACAAAGTCACAGGACTTCTCGTTAAAAGCCTCTCCTCAATTACAGTCTTGCAGAAATGCGTGTAGCCATTTTCATACAAGTTGCTCTCTTTTGTGTCATTTTTCTTTTTAAAAAGTTATTGAGTATAGTCTCTGAAACAGATGAAGTGGTATCTTGTGCAGAAGCAGACTCTCATCTTTTCTTTCTTCAGCTGCAAGGAGCAATTTCCCAGCTGTGAGTGTTTCACACTGAATCATTTTTTTCTTTGATTTTTTTCCGAGTGTATGGCTGATGTTTATATTTTTCATGTTTGCAAATTATGCAATGTATTGGTAGCAGGTGTGGTGCCCGCTTGGATGTGCAGAGTTCACCGATGTGTGATCTCAAAGCCCTTGTTTTTGCTGCAGTTCCCTCACCATCTTCTGTTTCTCTTTCTAGCCCTAGCAACAAAAGAAGAAGAATCAGACAAAAACATGTTTAGGCGTCTCTTCCATTGCATCATAGTGGACTGAAGATGTCAGGCTAGTGGCAACACATTTATTCATTTATTATTGATTTCCTGTGTGTGTCCAAATAATGGGTCAAAAGTTCATCCTCTGGATAAAAGCATAATACCCTTATGGCTTACTCACACAGGATCAGACATCTAACTAAAACTCAAGGAATCTCATTCATGCTGCATGGGGCTGCTGCATTTATATGCTGCATGGGGCTCGGGGGGCAAAATCCAGAAGCATCGAGTGATAGTTATTATAGAGTCTTTTTAGATAATTCTAAGAATGCAATAAGGTTATGTTACAAGTTAAAGACAAAGTTTCGTTAATGTACTTAATATCATTGTGCCTTGATGCCAGTTTCCTTTTTTTTTCCTCCACAGATTCACAGCTGAAGTTCAAGGTTTACACAGACTTCAATATTCTTTCCTCATTTGACACCTACCCTCTCTTTCAGCCTCTTTCTGAAATAACGATGTCTTTTCACTTCTTCTCTGGGCTCGTTTTATCTTTGTGATGTTAGTGAAGTGGCTGTAGCAGTCTCTGTGATGGTCGCTGTTGGCTGGAAGTTTAGCAGGTTCCTGAAGTTTAAAGTTAACTTATTTATAAAGAGACAGTTGGCAAAAGTAATTTCCATTTTCAGTCTTTTAGCAAGTCAAAGCCATCCACAAAACAATTATACAATGTAGCATGACAATGACAAACCTCAGTTTTTAGATTAAATTTCTAAACTGCCTCTTCTGCCACAGTACTCTCTGGTACTGAGCTCTTTCCACATAAACACAGAATCAATACATTTCTTTCATCCTGTGTCTGTAAAGGGGATCACAGGACTATCTTTTTTCAAAAACGTGCATACAGCGCTCCATTTCTGTGGCGTCTGCTAGCAAACAGTTTGAACAAGAATCTGTGGCTAGCTAATTTTTGTGATATCATGCTCATCATTTTGTTAGACTGACAGGTGTGTGTGTGTGTGTGGTCCTTATATTCCCCAGTTCCACGTCCATTCCCTGTCGGACCTTAACCTACGTACCTACATGGACTAAGCCTCTTTCCCAGCCTGGCTCCCTGTTTTCCTGTATCTCCAGCTACCTGCCTGAGTAAGATCATCCCTTTGTGTCGATTATAATAAACGAGTTGTGTTAACCCTTATCCTGTCTCCTTGAGGTCCATGCGTAACAGAAGGTCCGACCAACTAACAGAATAAGCTGGCCATATACGGATATCACATTTGGAGGACTGTTTATACCTGGCCAAGGATGCCTATCTGACCAGTGTGGCAGGGTCATATGCACATTTGTTCGGGTAACAACCACTACCAGGTTGGTATCTCTATGGGCAGAGTACCTCACCTTACCTGGAGCTGCCGATTGATGAATAGAGGCTGTTGTCCGGAAGGCGAGGGCTGAACTCTGTCATCTGGCTTCCACGCCTGTGTCCTCAGCGTCGCCTCCGGCTTCCACGACTGTGTCCCGTGACGGTGTTTTTATTTGCACTGGTGTTTCAACCAGTATGAGTTGTTTTTTTTTAACTGTCATTATTAATTTTTTTTTGTATTGTTTAGCTTTAATTGGTGATTATTATTATTATTTTATTTGTTTATTTATTTTTAAAAGCTTCTTAGCTGTTTTCTGTTGAGCACTTTTGTTCAATAAGTTGCTTTATAAACAAAGTTGGCATGGCAAATTGTTCAATTGACTTGAATTACGTAAGCGTTAATAAACTTAAACAATTACATCAGCATGCAGTTTTTTATTATTTACATATTCATTATAATCCTTTTCCAGACTACTAAAGGAAATCAATTTTAATCATTTAACAAACGCAGACCAGAGGTTCTGTTCTCTAAAGAAAAGCACAGGTAAGTTAGCAAGTACAGAATGTAATCAAATTTAGTTTAAGACTTTCACTTTCCAATCTATTTGCCTCGTCGTTCTTCATGAACATGTCTATATATATATATATATATATATATATAATCTGGTGTCAGCTCCTGTCTGTCTAATTTCGATGATTTTTGGGACATCTTTATCGGTGCTGCTCAGTGAATCCAAGGAGGCAGCCATCTTTCTTTTCTGTTTACCAGAAGCTGGCCTCTGATTGGTGTAGAGCGATCACGTGACAGCCGTATCACCACTTTCGAATGAAAATGTTGTTACGCTGAACAGAAGCTAGTGCCGATTTATGGCAGTGATCACAGGATTTGTGGGGGATAACCAGCTCCGAACATTCGGAGTTAAGCTAAAGGCTAAAGGCGAACCGGTCTTTTTTTCGGGGAAGAATTGTGTGGTCCCCAGACTGTGGAGCGAGATGAAACGATAACAGGGTTGACCTCACGGCCTAGATCTGGGGTGTTCACACTTTTTTAGCTTGCGAGCTACTTATAAGATGACCAAGTCAAAATGATCTACCTACCTACAATAAAAATGCATATTTATCTATTCTATCCTCTGTCCTCTGTCTCCTGGATCGCTGATTACCTGACAGACAGGCCGCAGTTTGTCCGGCTGGGCGGTGTCCTGTCTGATGTGGTGATGAGTGATGTAGGAGCCCCGCAGGGCACTGTGCTCTCTCCATTCCTGTTCACCTTATACACCACAGACTTTCAGTACAACTCAGAGTCATGTCACCTCCAGAAATATTCTGACGACTCTGCAGTTGTTGGGTGTATAAGTGGTGGACGGGAGGAGGAGTACAGGGGGCTGGTGGACGGATTTGTGGAGTGGGCGGGTAAGAATCACCTGCTGTTCAATGTGGACAAGACCAAAGAGATGGTGTTAGACTTCAGGAAGAAGGGATCAGCTCCACAGCCCCTCTGCATCCTGGGTAGTGATGTGGACACGGTTGAGGAATATAAATACCTGGGAGTGACAATTGATAACAGACTGAGCTGGAAGACCAACAGCACAGCTGTGTACAAGAAGGCCTGCAGCAGACTCTACTTCCTGAGGAAGCTGCGGTCGTTCAACGTGTGCAGCAAGATGCTGGAAATCTTTTACCAGTCTGTGGTGGCCGGTGCCCTGTTTTCATCTGTGGTCTGCTGGGGGGGGCAGCATTGCAGCCAGTGACACCAACAGACTGAACAAACTGATCAGGAAGGCTGGCTCTGTCATTGGCTGCAGACAGGACACTTTAGAAGCAGTGGTGGAGAGGAGGACACTGAACAAACTGTTATCTATCTTGGATAACCCGGACCACCCTCTCCACCCTGTGCTGGACAGACAGCGAAGCTCCTTTTCCAAAAGGCTCAGACAGCTTCGCTGTCTCAAGGACCGCTTCAGGAAATCTTTCCTGCCACACGCAATAAGACTGTTTAACTCATCATCATGGTCTCAGAGATAACAATATGAGTGACTGTTGTAACTGGTGAATTTTTGCACTGACTGGATCAACCTTGCACAGTTAAACTCCTCATCTTCACTACTAATCATTGCACTGGACTATATTATTCGCTGGCTATTCTCACTCTTACTGTGTATAGCTAAATATCTCCTTGTATAAGTCTTGTAAATATTGAAATTTTTATACTGTTTTTCATTTTTTTTGCTACCTTAAGAAGCACAACTGCTAAATGACTGTACCGCTGCAACACCTAAATTTCCCAGCTTGGGATGAATAAAGTACTTCTATTCTATTCTATTCTATATTGTTATTTAATTAATAATTTCATTATTATTGCATATTCTTTTTGTGTTTTTAGGATAAATAATCCTTTAATTGAATTTGAATTTCATCTATAAACACATATTGGTGTTTCTTGAATAACTGCATTAACTCACATTGCACAATTCAACTCTGTACTGTACATTATTTTTCCTTACCTTACTCTGATGACACTGAATGACATCAGCCAAGGCTGCATAATCCGGACAGTAGCTCATGTTGGGGTACTTTTTCTCTGCAAGTAAGTTCCAGAACTGTCCATGAGCCCTAGACTTCAGCTCAATGTCAGCTTGTGAGTCAAAAATTGCAACGCTGATTCATCTGAACTCATCTGGTGTGGAGGATGAGATTTTGATGCAAGTGAATCAACATCAGCATCTTCCCGAAAAGGGTAGCACGAATGTAGCAACTGGCTCCAGTAAAGCAAAGTCTTGAAAGCGTCTGTCGAACTCCGACAAAGTTCACAATGTGCTCTGTGTACCGTGCACTGTCAAGTTGTTCACATGTCTTCTGCATCTCCAGCTCCGACGCAACATTCTGGAAGTTTGCCAAATCATGATCCTGCAACTTTGAGGACAGATATTACATCTTTCTTTAGAAAGTGTTAACTGAGCTGATCATATCAATAACAGTTTTGTCTTTTCCTTGCAGCTCTACATTACGATCATTCAACATGTTGGTCAGATCGGTTAAAAAAGCCAAGTCTAGAAGCCACTGGACATCATTTAGTTTAGTCTATTCTGCATGCTTAGCTATGAGTAAAAACTCCCTAATTTCTGGACAGAGCTCTTGAAATCTTTGCATAAATTTCCCTCGACTAAGCCATCTCACATCAGTGTGTAGGAACAACTCAGAGTGGTCGCAGTCAGCCTTCTCCAGATGTGCATGAAAAAGCCGTCTTTGAAGAGATCTGACGCGAATAGAACAGGCGATCTTTGTTGCCATGTCCATCATCTCCTTGATGTTGAGAACTGGACGGAGGGATGACAGCCTGTCATTCATCCTCTACTTTTTAATGTCGTGCAGCTACCTTTTTTTCAAACTTCATTGGGAGTTCCGTACGATCTACCTGCACTCCCTTTGCGATCGACCAGTAGATCAGGATCGACTTATTGGGCACCCCTAGCCTAGATGGACACAACCACCTGCTGCAGATAAAAGAGGTGGAGTGTGTGCAGCTTTGATGGTTTACCTTGTGCCTTCCAACAAATCACAACACACATTTTACTAACCAGACCAAAACAAGACAGGCCCCTCGACAAAGTTCAGGGGGAGCCACCTGGAGGCTGAACAGACAGCAGGATCAGGTCAGGAGGCCGGCCGGACGGCCGGACTGACCGGGGCAGAACCTCCGGCGGACGGCCCGGAGGCTGAGCACAAAGCAGGACCAGTTCAGGAGGCCGGCCGGGGGGCCGGACGGACCAGAGCAGAACCTCCGGCAGACGGCCCGGAGGCTGAGCAGACAGCAGGTTCTGGTCAGAGGGCCAGCCGGGAGGCCGGACGGACTGGGACAGAACCTCTGGACCAGGAGAACGCGCAGACAGTAGGTTCTCAGGCGGACGGGCAGGCTTGGACCAGCGCTCTGGAGGACAGGCAGACTGGATCTCAGGCAGCGGACGGGCAGACTGGATCTCAGGCGGCGGACGGGCTCTGGTGGCGGACGGGCAGACTGGAGCTTTGGGTCAGGTACCAGTAGCAGGTAAGGAGCGTCTCGACCCGAGACCCCCTCGGGAACAGGAACTCGAGCAGGGTGAGGAGCGTCTCGACCAGAGACCCCCTCGGAAACAGGAACTCGAGCAGGGTGAGGAGCGTCTCGGCCCGAGACCCCCTCGGGAACAGGAACTCGAGCAGGGTGAAGAGCGTCTCGGCCTGAGATGTAGATGTAGCGAGCAATGATGGATTATTTAATATTTCATAGCTAATGGTTAATTGTTAATAACTACTTAATATTTTTATTCATAGATGTGGCCAAACCACAACAAAAACTGAATACTTCTGACTCTTCTGTCATTTATTTTTATAGTGAATACTGCAATGCAAAAATAACTACATGTATATGATTATGCATATCACTTTGGCTTTTCCTGCCATCCTGTCCATTACACCCCAGAGACCCTCCATCACAGATCTCTGTTGGCTTCAGCTCTGCCCATAGAGCCGTTCGCTATGTGCCAGTTCCTGGATGACCTGCAGCTGTTATTGAAGACTGCTGCCATGTGGACCCTGGCCTCACTAGGCTCACTAAAGATCTTTAGACCTTCAGAATTAAAAGACATCTTACAAAAAACCAACACATCAACATGAAAAAACAGAGACAATAAAACAAACTGAGTGAGCGAGAAAGACTGTACGAAAGAAAAGCTCAGAAAAGTGTGTAATCCAGTGTTTGGCCACTGTCAGCATGGCGAGCCTCAGTCTGTGTAATCTCGCGAGATTTGCCGCGAGACTTGACTGGAGTCCGCCTTAGTTTCATAAATATAGATGCAGCGTGGGACTAACCGTTTCCTGACCTAACGATCTTTACTGTCATTTACTTACTGTTATGCCTCTTAGTTGTAGACGCATCTGTCGTGTCTGATACCATCCCACGGTGTACTGAGGCCGGTAGGATTCAGACATTTACGTCGATCCTCTGTTTACTTTCTTCAGATGAAAAGACTGCATGTAGCAAAGCTCAAGTTTGGGAGAGAGAGTGTGAGGAAAAGACAGAGGTGATGAAGGCGAGAGAGAAATAAGCAGTCAGGCTGCTGTCCATTTATTCCAGGATAGATAGTTGAAGTGTTTTTCTTCGTGTTCAAAACAGACAAAAGCTGACTGACCCTTTTACATTCAGTTCAGCCCACTTACCACAGAGATGTTTGGTTATTTTAGTGGTATCTATAGGATTATTTTAAAAGCAAAGTATAGATAATAATAACAGTATCAGTATAGGATTTGTGTGAATCACCGAATAAGGCATTTATTATTTGTGTACTTTAAGAAAATATTTCAGTAGGTCAAATCTAAAATGAGCAGACATGAAAAGAAATTAAGGAAGATGTACATAATACATGATAGCATTTATACATCTTTATAAATGGGTACTATTTTATTTGCATATTTAAGTCCTACTTTTACTTTTTCCAATATTAAAGATCAGTTTTCACACTTATGCATTAATGATAAGATATGAGTAACGTAGCCCGTACATCTCTTATAAATCCTACCTTTGTACTGCACATAGATACAGTTGTACTTTAACTGAACTTCTGTTTTAAATAACAGGATCAGGACCATCTGGAAGCCACTGTTCACCCTTCTCTCTATGGCTACATAACTGCTTCCAGAGCAGTCACATTGGAGGCTTCTGCTCTCTGTGGGAATGTGGAACACCTGCAGAGCTCTCGTCTTGGCTCTGGTAGCTGCATCAAACTTTCCACGTGTGCATGTCCTGGATTGCTTCCAAAGCGCTGATACTGACTGCTACAGTCATGCCAACGCAGCGTCAAGTAGCCGGCCGTCCTCATCGGCTGTCAAATCCTGGTGGAACGTGAGTTTTTCAAACCTCACGCGCGACCTGGACCGGTTCATCGTCTCCTGTGAGAAGCTGTTAGGTAAAATAGATTATTTTCTTTATGGAACAGCTTATTGTTGAGAAAGCAGCAACAATGTCTGCTTCTTATCTTTTGTTTTTTCTACAGAATCCCTCCCAGTTGATGACGTTAATGGCAACTTTGTTCGCACTGTGAAGAACTGCGTATTTTCCAAATCCGTTCCTACCCCACTGAGAGGCCCGCTGCGACTGGCGGCCGTTTCTAAGGTGATGTAATATTGTTAGCATTGCAGCGTCTACCACAAAAATGTGGCACATTTATTCAAATCTGGATTTTCTTCAACAGGATGTGATTGAGGGTATCTTAGAGTTAGATGTGGCGGTAACACGGTAGGAGAGTTTCTTGCTTTATGCAAGCGGTGGCAGACTTCTACCTGGTTCTGTACCACTTGCTCATAGATATGGAGGTCACCAGGTAAAGATGATTTTTTTTTCTTCTTTAAAAATCTTGTTTAAATCCTAATGAGCTGTTTTTGTGGGATGTAGTAATTGTATAACCCCAAATCTCAGGATTACATTTACCACCATGTAAGCAAACCTGTACAAATTAACTCATGATTGTATGTTTTTTCCATCTTTTTTTAGTTTGGCTACTGGGCAAATCGTGTTCTCTTAATGAAAATCAGCAAACAGTCTATGATCCAAATCCAGGCTTGTCCTAAGTCATTCCCACTGAGATGCATAAGCACTTCTCCAAAATGGTCAAATCTCCAAAACACTGATGTTTACCTGAATACCAGTCAGATGAAAAGTTACAAGATCGTTAAGTTACAAAAATTTCTAGGCGGTGTTATAGAATTAAATATGAGTAAAAGTCTGATTAGCTCATATTGTAAGTAGTGAAACAGTGAAATAAAACAGACTTTGCATCTCACTGCAGGTCTGGAGACGGTCGAGCTGTAATCCGCTCCTCAGTGAGGGAGTTCCTGTGCAGCGAGGCGATGCATTTCCTTGGTATTCCCACCAGCAGGGCTGCCAGGTAAGGATACTGATGAAAGGTGAGAAGTCATCTTGTCCTGTTTCGGATAGAACTGCAACTAATGACTATTCTGATGGTCGATTAGTCACCGACTATTAAAACGACTAGTCGACCAATCGGATTATGTATCTCATGATTATTAAATGGATCTTACGTCACTTTCAGCTTTGAAATCTTGCATGAGGTTGTTATGTAAGTCCGACGTTCCTCCTCTTTAATTGTTCGAGGATTGCAGACGTACTTCCGCGGTACGCAAGGTCCGCTTTACAAATCTCACATGCATTTAATTTATTTTGCAAGTTTAACGTGAAGTTAGTTCAGACTTTTGACATCTTCGGCCACCAGATTGGTTGGCCGCCATATTTTTCCCCTGGTGGACTTTATATGCAACTC
Source organism: Melanotaenia boesemani (assembly GCF_017639745.1). Taxonomy (NCBI): domain Eukaryota; kingdom Metazoa; phylum Chordata; class Actinopteri; order Atheriniformes; family Melanotaeniidae; genus Melanotaenia; species Melanotaenia boesemani. The sequence continues at coordinate 3,725,644 of NC_055699.1, read as the reverse complement.
TCAGCAGAGATAAGTAAAGAAAACAATGTCTCACTCTGTAGTTTTTTTCTTTGCTCATGTGCATTGAGCAACTCTCAGCTGAGATAGGGAAGAAGACGATGCCTCACTCTGTAGGTTTTTTTTTTTTTTTTTTTGCTGACAAAAGTCGACGGGTAAATTCATTGTCGACTATTTTTAGTGTCTTAGTGTCGACTATTGTCGACAACATCGACTAATCATTGCAGCCCTAGTTTCGGGTTGAGTTTCCTGGTTTTTGAAAGATTTTTTTTTTAATTACCATTTATTTAGTTCAACAAATAATAATTACATATAATGAACAATATAGAAACTAATCACAGTAAGAGAGAATTACATTGGTGAAATGGTATAAAAAGACAAGACAGAATGCAACAAGATCTAAAAGGGCAAAAAAGTAAAAAAAAAAAGGGCATAAATAAATAAAAAGAGAACATAAACAGGGGTGCCCATACCAAGATAAAGATACAAAAAAGACTACGTAATACACATTACAGATCAGGGCGTATATAAGTTAAATGTGATACAAGAGGCAACAGCCCTTCTCGCCTTATCGTTGTTAATTGTTTTCAAAGATTTAATATAAGACATGAACATTCTGTGAAACAATAAGAAAAGAGTTTTATGCTGTGAGAACTTACACTTATGCAGAAAGAATTTAGCCATAATAATCAGTAGATTAGTCACATAAGCTTTTTTTTTACAATATTTTTTATCATACTTAAAGAAACCAAAAACCACATGTTCAAAGGACAAAGAAAAATCAGTAAGCAAGTTATAATTAATAAACTTGGAAATATCAAACCAAATTTTTTACTGTATTCACAATGCCAAAATAAATGAGGGACAGTTTCAGGGTGAGTATGACAAAAAGAGCAGCTGATATCAGCATCGTCATTGAATTTCTTGAGGAAATGTTTGACAGGATAAAATTTGTGCAAAATTTTGAACAAGACCTCTTTAATCTTGTTATTTAAAATATAATTATTTGTCAACATCCAAACTTGGGCCCATGGAATATCCTTGACAAAATTATTCCAGTATGTCACAATATTAGGTTTGGCAACAGTATCAGACAAAAACAAGCTACAGAAGCCTTGTTACATTTTTTTAAGTCCTGAGGAAAAACAAATTTTCCCACAGAAGGTCTCAGAGGGATGAATCAAAACAGGATCGGCCTGACAGCAAGACTGATCCTGTCGGGGTAGCTTTAATGACCATAGCATATTCTTTATCTGATATTTGAATATTGAAACGAGAAATAAAATCAGCAAAACTCATAAGCTGGCCGTTTTAAAACCACTGTTTTAAAAAAATACTTTTATTTTTAGGTAGAATGTCCCCATTATTCCAAATGTAGTACTATGCGGTGACAAGTTGTGCTTGTAAATCAGTTTCCAAGCTTGTAACACTTGCATGTGAAAATTAGAAAATTTAACAGGGAGTTTATTCATTTTGTAATTACACATTAGAATGAAAGGCAGTCCTCCAATTTTATCAAAAACAAATTTAGGAATGAAATTCCACATGGAAGAGTCATTCATTAAAAACTGTTTTAGCCACTTGACTTTAAACACATAGTTTAAGGTAGAGAAGTCCAAAAAATTAAGGCCACCGTTTTCACAGGAATTGGCTACAGCTGATTTTCTAATGTAATGCAGACGGGTTTTCCATAGAAAATTGTATAATAATTGATCAATTTTTTGGTGGTTTTATTGTCCAAGGACAGTGATGATGCAGCATAAATAAGTCTAGAAAGACCTTCAGCTTTGGACAAGAGAACACAATCTTTTAAAGACAGGTCCCTTAGTAACCAAAGATTAATTCTTGCTCTCTGTTTTCTTAATCAGAGGTGCAAAGTTAAGATTGACTGTCCTTTTGGAGTTTAGCAATAGTGACACCTAAATAATTTAACTGATCTTTGACCATAATATTATTAATAGAGGTTATAGCACACGTCTTTAAGGGGAAAAGAACAAACTTATTAAGGTTTAAACAAAGACCGGAGGCTTTGGAAAAAGCCGAAATGGTATCAACAGCCTGCTGCACCTGGGTAGTATCTTTCAAAAATAAACAACTGTCGTCCGCCAATTGGCTCAATAGTAAAATCCTTTCAGCAACGGAAATTCCTTCAATATTGCTCGATTTCAGGTAGCGGAACAGAAAAACCTCCCAAATCCTAGTTTTTCTAGACTAAAAAAAATAAAGGGATGCTCAACAGAATCAAAAGCCTTATAGAAGTCTAGGAAGAGGATGAAACTATCTTCATCAATAAGATCGGAATAATCAATCAGATCAAGTATTAGTCTTATGTTATTGAAGATGTGTCTATTATTCATGGTGATTAGAAACCAGCCTTAAGCTTAAGGTCCTGCAGCTTGTGGTGTTCCTATTTTATTAAAACCTCTATCAACATGAACGTCTTACGCTGTAAAAATAGGGTGCTACCACTTCATCAGTTTCTGACGGGAATTCCTACAAACAATCCCTGCAAATGAGAAATTGGTGCGTTTTTGACAATCGCCACTAGATGGTGCTGCAGTACCGCAGTTACCATTTTGGACTAAAGACACAAATGAGACCTAATGACACAGCACAGGACCTACAGACAGAAACAACATGATCGAAAAAGAAAATCAATGTCCAGCAAACAAAATAGTACTGGCGAAGTAAAGAAAAAGTGTATATATGTATATGTCCGTGTATATATGTCCTTGGTTTTCAGTCACTCCTGGTCAGATCCTCGTATGTGCTCGTATGTGGTCATATGCAGTACATGTTGTATGGTTTATCCCCTGTCTTGAGTTTTGGGAAATAAACCTTTCACCTGCACCGATTCTGCCTCTCGCCCTGACTGCCTGCAATTGGGTCCTCACCTCCACCGCAGTCCGTGACAGCCGGCTTCCGGACTTGGTTTGGGCCCCCCTACATTGGACGTCCGCAGACTTCACCAGCATGTTCATGGCGAGTGCAAAGATAATGACTGAGATTGTACTTCCAGTGATAATCCCATTTTCGAGCTTGTGCCATTCAAGTTGTTGATCTGGAAGAGACTCTCAGGCTGAAGTTGCCAAAGTAGTCCAGGATGAGGTCTCTGAAATTCTTTAGAATGTGATGATGGTTCAATGCCTCTTTGACCAGCTTCTGGGGTATGGATCCATTGGTGATGGCAAGGTCCAATCACAGCACAGCCAGGTTACTTTTCTTCTCCCTGGCTTCCCTGATAAGCTCCAAACTGAGTGTGTGCACCAAAACATCCAGAGAACTTTGGGATCCCTCCTTTCTGGACAGAGGTGTCAACATAGGAGTTTTTTTAGGAGGTAGTCTGTCAGTCGCCTGGCAGTGATGCTGAAGAAGATCTTCCCTTCAACACTCATCAGTGAGATGGTTCGGAACTGATTGATGTTCTGAGACTTTTCCTCCTTTGGGATCCACACACCCTCTGTTTGTCTCCACTGGTCTGCTATCTCGTCCCTCCTCCAGATTACCTTCAGGATCTTCCAGAACCTATGAAGTAGAGCTCTAATCGGGCTTCAGAAGTTAGGCCCAAAAAGGCCCGAGCCCAACAGAATTCACCCAAGCCGGACATTTTGACTGGCAGCTTTTTAAAAACCCGGACCAGTTTATAGCCCAACATTATTCAAATGTACACACATGCACACAGCTCTTTTGCCTTTTATCAATACGGAGTCATTTTTTATGTGGTCGAGACCTGACACGTGAAGATAAAAGAATCAGTTTTGATCGTACTGTATGTGGTGTGCTCCGATTATCTAATCACAGAACAACACACACGATGCTGTCCCGCAACTCATCTACAATCTAGTCCTCCTAGCCGGACAAACGTCGAAACGTAGAAGAAGAACCATAACAACTGGCAAAAAACAAAGAAACATAGCAAGAACCACAAAACAACACACAGCATGGAAGAGGATAAACAGGACAAGAGAATGATGGTGGTCTTGGGACTATTGTTAACAGAAAAAGCCAGAATTAAAAAAAATAACAGACTGGAGACGGCGTGAACACAGACTTTATTTACCAGCCTACTCGTTCTCTGATTGGCTACATTCCGGCTCACGTCACCATCCACGCAGTCAGACTGCAGGAGTCGTCGGCGTTCCTCAGAAATCAGCTCTGAAATATCTGAAATGACAAACAAAGGATTTCACAAGGTGACAAATGGGTGGAAAAGGAGGAGCAAATTGTTGACATCAGGCTTCCAAATTTCACTGTAAATATGCTGATTTTCTTCATTTATTAATGAAATAAGTTAGTTGGTGAAATGAAATGTACAATAAACTTTGTCAAACTAAGCTTTTAGTGTGAGAAACAAGTTTTGCCTTGTCCTTTCCAAATGATCTCGTTTAAGTTTCACCGCAAAGTGTTTGCAGCTAAATGTCACATAATTGTGTGGTTTGTGAAATAATTCACCTGTAAATCAGCAGTGGTCTGACAACCGTGAGCAGAGCTGTTACATGAGCTAATGAGGATGTGAAAACGATTTAGGGAATTTATGAGCTTTGGCAAAATATTTTCCCACATTGTGGTGACTGTTAAAGTACCTCAGCAGCTGTTAATACAAGTACTGTTAATAAATGCAACGTATTTATAAGGTGATGGCTTCTTTAACTGTTCTTTAACTCTATAACGGTATTACAAGACTTCAAAATTATCTCTGTTATCTGACACTAAATATATCTAAAGTCACCCAAGTTTAAAGTTTTTAATGTCAGGAAACAATAGTTTTAAAAATAAAAAATGAGGTTCATACAATCTCAGATAACACATGACATCATCTTGTGTCATTATTTAATATAACCTAAGACAAAATAGAAGCAGGTTTGGAGGATTCTCATTATTTCCCAGTTGAAAAATAAACTAATTCACTGTTGTGCAAAAGTGGAAAAATACTAAGCAAAAGCAAGTTTTTCTGAATGACACAAGACTCGAGTAATATTGTGTGGCATCAGTCACACAGATAACAAAATAGTTTATAATGCTGCCATGAACTCGGTTCCAGTAAGAAATAAGAAAATTTGTTATTTTATTGGAGTGAACAAGATCATGAAAAGTATTGCTTTATTATCTAAACACACAATATAAAACCATTTACAGAACAGACTTATTGTGAGTTATACTAGTTTGTTCAAGCACATTGCATTTGTTAAGACAGACTGAGAGGAAGTTAGAATTATAGGATGAAATGTGATGGGCAGCATTTTTCAGTAGGAACTGAAGCTGAAGCTGAAAATGATCTCATTCTTGGAAAGAACATTCTGCAAATTTTTCAAGTTAAAAATAGTATTTTTAGTCAGAATTTTGAAGGAACTAGTCTTGTAGTCTGAGAAAAGAGATTTTGTATACACAGAAGATTTAAACAGAGGTTCTTTTTTACTTTATTGCTTAACCTAAATTTATGTATGCCTAAACGTAATAATAAGGTTCATGTAACTAAAGCTAAACTAACGTTAAGTAGTTTAAAGAAGCAAAAATTAAATAATCTATAGGTTGTAGGATGTTGTTCTATAATACTGTTACAAAACTGTTGGTTTTGATTAACCATCCTTTTATAATGATGTAACAAACTGCAACGAGAAAAGAGAAGAAAAAAAGTTATTTCTGAGAGCATAAATCAGTGGATTGTATTTCAGGACAATTTCACAAAATGTCATGACAATGTTTGTCTTTGGCATGATCCATCCATTATCCATTATCTTGACCGCTTATTCCATTTCGGGTCGCGGGTGAGCTGGAGCCTATCCCAGGCATTTTAGCAGGTGAGAGGCAGGGTACACCCTGGACAGGTCACCAGTCTGTCGCAGGGCCAAGACAGACAGATGTCTTTGGACGGTGGGAGGAAGCCGGAGAACCCGGAGAGAACCCACGCATACACGGGGAGAACATGCAAACTCCGCACAGAAAGGCCACCGTCCTCAAGGTTCGAACCTCCCCCCAGCCAAGATTCAAACCAGCGACCTTCTTGCTGTGAGGCTGTGGTGCTAACCACCACACCACCGTGCAGTCTTTGGCATGATGAGACATAATTATTATGTAAGATATATGTCAGATATGAGCTACGGAGACGAGGGAGTGGATCGGAGCAGGAGGTTGGCAAGGCAGACAGGACTGACAGGATCCAAGGCACCAGGAGTCAGATGGGTAACTGGACGATCCGGCGAGGACTGTAGAAAGGTCCGGTGTTTAAGTACTGTGGTGGTTTGATTGGTGGATGAGGTCCTGGTGTGGAGATCAGCCCAGGTGAGGTGATTGCTGCCTTGGTAGCTCTCCTGGCCAGGAACAAACATGACACACAAGACAGACAGAGGGAGCCAGACGCACACACTAGGGCAATCCAGGGAAACAGACAGGGGAGACAGACAGGAACCCTAACACATACTGGACACTAGGTTTCATTATCACTGTGTGATTGTTATTGCTTCCTTAATGGATCCATAAAAAGAGGAACTGGATGTTTTCTAACCTCACAAGTTCTTCTTCTCACTTCCTCTATATATCTGATCTATAATGACCATTTTTTCAAGGCAAAGCAGTTCAACAGAAAAATTCTGTGGGGATCTTTGAGCTTTTTGTGTGACGCAGTAAGTAGAAACCATTATTATTTATAGATTTGGATTAATATTTGCACTTATTCAGTAAAGTTAAAGAGACTGAGATGAGATTCACTGTTCTTCTAATTAATAACAGCATCATAATACGAGCATAAATTTCAATTATCTAATTTTTGCTTAACTGTCTTGTTTGTTGAATCCTCAGGATAACTGGCTGCAGTCCACTGACTCAGTGGATTTTGTGGTGAAAAATCTAAATAACTTACTGGATGGACTGTTTAATTTTCGACATCTAAAAATGGGCTTGCAAGAAGACAAAGCAAAGCCAAAAGAAAAACTTTCCCTTATTTTCCTCTTGATGTGCACGGTCAGTTTCATTATTTCTGTCGATGGATATGTCCTGAAAAATTGTTACATCAGCAGAGATACCGCCATATGTGCAAAGTATAAACTAAAAGCTATTCCTCAAGATCTTCCCAAAACACTGACCGGCTATGATTTGTCTCTAAACCTAATTATGAGAATACAACAGTCAGATTTCCAAAATCTACCTGTTTTAATATGGTTGGACCTAAAACACAACAACATCTCACAGATAGATCGCGCTGCTTTTAGCAGTTTGATTTCCCTCCAGAGGTTAAACCTCAATTATAACCGACTTGATATTCTAGGCGAGAACGTTTTTGATGGTTTGAGCAGCTTAACCGAACTAAGACTTACAAGTAATCACCTCAAAATAGTGGCGTCCACTTCTTTTAAGTCCCTGACAAGCTTGACATTTTTGGATCTTTCCTACAATAAACTGGGAAAAATGAGAAACATTCATCTGATACTGCAGCATCTGCCAAAATTACAGACGCTCGTACTTACAAAAAACAACTTAAACACGTTTCGTTCATGGGAACTAACAAATCACTCGCTAGAGCTTAATGCCATTGATATTTGTCAAAATTACTTGACTGAATTAAATATCTCTGACAATGTTTTCCCAAATCTCACCTCTTTTAATATCGGAGGCTTTACGAGTAAAAAACCGATGATTTGGGACGTGCGAAACAAAACATTCCTGGGTCAAGTGTCCAGGCTTGATATTAGTGGTCTCCCCATGGCTCTTGATAGCATGAAGGCATTATTTGGAGCTGTGAACTCGTCCTTAACTATTCTGAGGATGAATGGAATGAAACGAAACCTCAGCGCACTCATAAATATTTCTTGTAGCATCCCGACAATGTCCATGCTGCAGTTTAAACAAAATAACCTTAAACATGTTCATTCAGATTTTTTCAAGGCTTGCATCTATGTGACTGAGTTAGATTTAACAAAAAATAGTATACAGAAAATAGATGAGGATGCCTTCAGATCCCTTCTGAGTCTGAAAACTCTGATTCTAAGTCAAAATGAACTTGTTTCAGTTCCATCTGCAACAAGGAATCTGCGATTTCTTACCAAACTGGATCTCACCAGCAACAAAATCAGCACACTTAATTGTGATGATTTTACCAACCAAACTAAGCTGACAGAGTTAAACCTCAAAAACAATTCAATCACAGCTCTGAAAGACTGCTTTTTCAAAGATTTGGTACATCTGCAAATTCTGAGATTACAGACGAATCAAATAACTCGTTTAAATGATGCTTTCAAAATTTACTTACCAAACCTTAGACGGTTGCATTTGAATAAAAATAAACTACCTAAGATTGTATCTGAGGAATTTAAAGGTTTGCGGTCTCTCAGGAATTTATCATTAAATGACAATCAAATAGAAAAACTTTACTGGAACAGTTTTGTTGGACTGACAAATCTTACAGAGCTTCTATTAGTGTCAAACTGTATCACAACAAAGGGCTTAGGAGCTTTCAACGTTCTTATTAATCTGAGAAGATTAGATTTAAGCAACAATAAAATTCATTATCCCAAAGAAGACATTACACGTGCACCATTTTCTAACTTGTTCAATCTGAAGGAGTTGTCCATTCCTGGACAGCATCACAGGGATAAGTCACATCTTCCTGTCAACTTCCTGCAAGGTTTGACAAATCTTTTGCTTTTCAGTGTCAGGAATTCTCAGCTTCTCTCTCTGCACAAAGACACATTTATTTACACACCTAATTTGGAAAAACTTGATATTAGCTCCAATGATCTCCGCACTCTCTCTTCAGAAATGTTTTCTCCACTGGCAAACCTTAGAAGTCTCTACATATCCACAACACTTCTAAAGTCACTCAGTTTCTTTGTGAATGCCAATCTGACCAAGTTGGAGTTCTTGCAGGCAAGAAAGAATCATTACTCAGTTATCACTGAGAAAGTGATTAAATCCCTTCCAAGTTTGGAGTATTTGGACTTTATGGGGAACAGCTTTGCCTGTGACTGTTATAACGCCTTTTTCCTCAACTGGCTAGAAACCAATAAGACAACACAGGTGTTTGACGCCTATAACTTTGAGTGTAACTATCCAGATGGATTAAAAGATAAAAAGTTTTTGGATCTTGACGTAAAATCCTGCTCAGTGGACATCAACTTCATCCTCTTTGTCACCACCTCGTGTTTAATCCTCTCTTTTATGGTGGGAGCATTCACCTACCACTTCATGAGGTGGCAGCTGGTCTATGCCTATTATATCTTGTTGGCTTGGCTCTTAGACACAAAGCAAAAAAACAAGCAAGCTCCAAATCAATATGATGCCTTCATCTCTTACAATGCCCACGATGAGCCTTGGGTGATCGGAGAGCTCTTACCAAAACTGGAAGAAGAGCAGGGCTGGAAGCTGTGTCTGCACCATCGAGACTTTGAACCAGGTAAGAAAACCCTTACACCAGATTATGGCTGGGTATCGTCACGAACTTCCTGAACCGATTCAAACAGATTTGATTCACAACGGCCTATTCCGATTAAATCCGATTCAATATTGATTCATTTACAGCTAATTGTGTAACATCCCCTTTTTTTCTTGAATATTAAAGATATTTAATTTAAAGAATTTAACATCTTGTGTTTTTTTTTTTCAGAGATATTTATTAGATGTGATTAAATGGATTTTGTTTATAGGCCCAAGACAAATCAAACCGAGTGAGGTTCAAGTTTCTGTATTTAAATTAAACATCTCAAAATTTCAGGACATAAATTTCCATGAACTCCTTACAAGCTGCTTCCAGCAAATGTGTAGAAACAGGCATTAAATTAGCAATACTGCCATTTTTTAAACACTTTTCTTTTATAGATTTTTATTTAATAGTGGGGCTCCACTAAAGAAAAGCTTTACATGGTTCACAAATAAAATAAATATTTAAAATGATTTAATAATGGGTTGTGTTTGTCCTGTTCACATCTTACACAATACATGATGTTTACGTCTGACCAGGAACAAACGTCCATTAATTTATTTGGGATATTATCTAACTACATGTTTAATAAGTATGCAGCTGATAGTTTCATGTCATATAAATAAGATCATACGTTTGCTATTTGTATTTAGTAGATGTTGTAATCAACTCAATAAAGCCTAAATATAAATTAAGGACACAAATTTGCACACCTTATTTTCATCTATGTATTTCAATGTATTGTTTTTAAATGAGGGTTGACCGTAGATGTTTTAATCTTTTGTGGTAGGACTGAGTGATACTGCAAAATTTAGTATCGAGCCAATACCAAGTATTGCCAATACAGTACTTTTTTCTTTAAATTTCTCAATTATTTTATAATTTTTTCTTTAATTATTATCTTTTTATCATAATCAAATACAGCAAAAAGGCTTTCAAATAAAACATTTTATTAAGAAACTAAATGGCAGAACAAAAAAAAAAAATAAATTTAAGCTTTTTGATTTGTAAACAATATAAAATAACATCAGTAATGTAAAAAAATAATAAAATAACTTATTATTCCCTTTTATCACACACATGTTCATGAAAAATAATGTGAAGAGTGCAAATTAGTTAAAAGCTAAATCCACTATTGGTTAGGTCTAATTCTTTGGCTTTTTGTCCCAAACACACTCTGTAGTGTAGTAAAACATCAATCTCATCACGCTGGTATCGATGATATCAGTAAATGGATCGATCCGCCCAGGCCTAGTCTGTACGCCAGCAGTTCAACATTATCATGTCTAGTCATATACATGAGAAAATAAAACTAATTAATAATATGTAAACAATTGTTGATTGATTGGGACTGTACAACAGCCAGTGGGTGAAAGAAAATTCTAAAAATATTGAAAAATACTGAAAACATTGCTTATTATTGCTCCACAGCTGCTCTTATGTTAAGGCTTGCATGATAGTTCATGTTGGCCAGAGTAGTGTACAGCTTAAAAAAAAACGGATTGGTCCTGCTCCCCAGCCCCAGCTCCTAGAAGTCCACCATTTTCTCATAAGTCATCTTTTTCTAAACTACGGGGAAGCTTCATGTGTTTGTGGTTTTTTTTGTAGACTGTGGAAGACATTTTTTAGAACAAAAAGAAGAACTTTACAGCAAAGCAGAAGTGGATCTCTCATGTCCAAGCATGAAAACAGAAACTGTTTTCCTGTTAAAAGAACATAATCTCCTGGAAACATATTTTGTTACTTTTATGGTCACTTTTAATTGTGCATTTTATTTAAATGCACATGCAGTAACTTCTCTAATGACCAGAAGATGTCACCACAGTACCTTCCTGAATTTCCCGGAAGCTAAATCAAACATCATTATTCATGACTGAATTCCTAATTCCTTTCCTCCCCCTCAGGAAAGCCCATCATTGAGAACATCACCGATGCCATCTATGGAAGCAGGAAGACCATCTGTGTCATCAGCCACAGATACCTTGAGAGTGAATGGTGCTCCAGAGAAATCCAGACAGCCAGGTAACGTGGTGGCTAGACTAGCCATGAACAGATTATCAAACAACTGGCCCCCAGCCTTTCAAATGTTAGAGGTTCTTTCTGGTCATTCCCATTTTCCCCAATATTTTTTATGCTTGTGTAGATGTTTGACAACTGTTTGTAGTCCTGCAAAAAAAAATAAAATAATAATAATAATCTTGTAGGTCTTTTTGTGACTTTCTTTTCCTTTTGCAACATATTTTAACTCTACTTTGCCTTGGGTCTTGTATCTTTTTTCCCTTTTCCTGAAACCTTTTCTTTTTTATCAAAATCATTCAAAAGGTCCTTCCATTTTGCCTTCACAGTTTCCGTCTGTTTGACGAGCAGAAGGATGTGCTGATCCTGGTGTTTCTGGAGGAGATTCCCACTTATCTTCTCTCACCATACCACCGCATGAGAAAGCTGCTAAAGAAGAAAACCTACCTGAGCTGGACACAAGCTGGAGAGAAACCTGAGGTGTTCTGGGAGAAACTGCGACAGGCTTTAAAAACTGGAGAAGATATGAATGTGGGCAGTCTTCTCCTGAGTGTACCAAACACAGTGATTTAAAGGATATACACGATTTGCAGCCGGTGTAAATCACTGCATTGTCTTCGATGTTTTGGATGTTTATCTCAAGACTGCCGCATGCAGAGCTTCTCGTTTTTAGAACCGAATATTTGGATTTTATTGACACAGTTGGACCTGCGATGAACTGAAGACCTGGTTTGTACCGACTCTTGTCTGATAGAAGCTGGACTCCAACCCCCTCCACAACCCTGCAATAGGATAAGAAAATACAGACAATATAGATGGAGGGATGTTGATATCAGTTGCACACTCAAATAATAGGAAGTGTAACCTGAACTGTTTCCTTCCAGTCAAGCTGGAAAATCACAATTTACTGAATTAAACTACTTAGTGTGGTTAAATATACTAAAACCTGAAGCCTCCTCCAAACCTTAGTTGGTTTAAACTGGGCCATAAACTTTTATTTGCAACAGCTTTTAATTAATAAGAAGTTTTTTTTTCTTTTTGAATATATTTTCTTGCATATGTGCATTGACAGTTATGACTAATGATTAATTTCCCACTGACATCTTTTTGAAATATATAACCCAGTGTATGTTTTCTCTTGTCGTTTCTTTTGATCATGTACAGCACATCGGTTTGCCTTACATATGAAATAAATTTGACTTGCCTACGTTTCATTCAGGAAAACTTTCTTGCACTGCCGTCCCTTAACACAAGGCAGTTTTAATCCAGAATGATATAAATCATGGTTCTCTAATGGTTGAATAAACCTTCAAATATGGGTGTATGGGTGTGTCTCTGGCTCTTGTCGTCTTTCTGTCTCCTCCTCTCCCAGAAATATTTATACTTAAGCTATCTACACCTTCCTTAGTTTGTGTTTATGTTTGAGTTCATTTTAGATTTGACCCACTGTAATATGTTCCATCGAGTACACAAATATAAAGAAATTTATTCAGCAATATACACATCTACAAGTCAGACTGTAAATCTGCTCCGTTTTTTATTTTAAATGAAGCCTGTTGATTAGTCTGGGATAACTAAGCACATTTTTCTGTGGTCAGTAACTGAATGAAATTAGGTCAGTCAGTTTAGCCACATTGAGTTCATGTCTTTATGTCATGTTTCATAGTCTTTTGTTTTTGTAAATTTGTAGTTTATTAAAGCTTTTATCTGCACCGGTCTGCTTTCTGCCTCCTTAAACCTGCATTTGGGTCCTCACCTGTGCTGCACCGTGACAGCAGCTATTTACTGCAACATTTACTCACTTCCAACCATATTTATTACTACACATTTTGAACAAAACAGGAGGCCTTAATTTTAAGATTGCGAGGACCTTCTGTTGTTTAAGCATCATCACAAAAACTTCAACCTCTCAGCAACCAGACAAAAAATCACTTCCGAATAATCCAGTGACTGGGCTACACATAATCTCTGAATAGTCTTGTGACCAGGAAAGCACCCCATGTTTCCTTAGAAATATGCTAACAAGGAACTTGCAAAATATATTGTTTCATTATATTTTATAGATTAAACTATTATTTGTATGTGAGCACCTGTATAAATAGGACTGAACTTTGTTCTATGTTTTAACTGTGTTTTCATAGATTCCAGAATACAGGACCATGGAAAACATGAAAGAACAACTGGATTTTATGAGAAATGGAAGAGCTACTGTGACCTTTGATTTGTTACTAAAAGTAAAAAAAAAATACACACACACAAGTAAAAATTTAAAAGAAAAAAAGTTTATTATATTGCTTATCATCAGCTTTTCTTCAGGGGAGATGGGGAGCAGTAAGAAATTTTTAAAACTCAATAAAACATAGTTTTATGTTGTTTTTTATACATCACATGTGATTTTATATTTTACTTTTTTGCTGGTTGATAAATACATATTTCATACTAATGCACAATGTGTGATTTTTCTAGTTAGCTTATTATTACAATAAATACATTTTTATTAAAGTATCTGACAAATATCAGGTACAATCTAACTTTCTACCTTTCGAAAACAATGTTTCATACATTTCATTATATGATTTTATTCATCTCTCTGAGCAGTTAAAATGCCAGAGCCGGTGAACACAAGCAGTAAAAATGATTAAACTTTCTGAATTATTCAGCATTTTTTTAAGTACTGTACTTACAGCTACAGCTTATTGAGTATTGAGAATACTACACTTTCCTGTTCATAAAACAGATACAAGAAAAAAAAAGATCCCTCTTACAGTTATTTAAAACTGAAAAACAGAATTTCACTTCTTTGGTCTTCTCTGGCAGATTACGCTTTAGTCTGCAGATCAGTAGTCATGCTTTTCCCTTCAAGGACCTTTTCAGCCATCCTCCGTCTCTCACTGCAAGTTAACAACATGAGTTTGGCTCAGTAAGCAGCCAAAAGTAGTAAAATCATGATAAAGATAAAACATGAATGCATTAAGAAAACATTTATTATACTCACTCCAAACACTTCATTCCTCTCTGGGTCCAGCCCTTTGAAGGGTCGGCACACACATACCTGCCTGGAAGGTGGAAACTGTGGGAGGAGGAGATAACAACGATCACGTGACTGCTCTTCATTCCACTCAGTTTCTCTGCATGAAGTCTCATTCCTGCGATTCAGCTTGAATATTAACCCCGTGAGTACATCTGCTGCACATCATAAACCATTTCTCTCATGGCTGATTTTAGGTTGTGAATCGACGTCTGGGGAATTCACTTCAGGTTTTTTCCCTCTGACACTGAACACCTTACACAAACTGTTTATCTTTGAAGCAATCATTTTCAAAGTGCTTGTGAGAGCACACCCGAGACAGATTATGCAAGAGTAGTTGACACTTGACACCATGCTTTTGAAATGCTGCTGTCGCCTTGCATTTTGGATTATTTACTATTCAGTTTGTCTTTGCATCATATTCTTTTACTCTTCCTCACAACATACTTTTTGCCCTCGACTTGAATGACTGTGAATTATTAAGAGTTGAACAAACTACATGAATTGCTAAGTATTATTGGAAGTTTTAAATAATCATTATCAGTTTGTTTCTGCCTGCTTTAGTTAGATATAGCAACAACAAATATGTTAACTCACATGATGGCATGGATGTCACAGGAGCCAGTAATGTTCTGGATGGTGTAGCCCAGAAGCTGTTTGCAGCGTAGCGGACGTTTGGCGTATCTCATGCAGCAGCTGGCTGTGAACACAAACACAGACTATTAAAAGAAAAGAAAATGCTTTGCCTCCAGCTTAAAAAGTTATACAAAATAGCTTGCAGTAACTTGATTTAATGGCATCAGAACTGCACATAGTTGAGATAAAAATCCTGTTTAATGCACTCACCTGACTCTGTGCTGTTGATATAGGTGGTGAGAATAATGAGGAAGCACAGTGCTGGCAAGAGACTCACTTTGCTGCTTGACATTGTTACTCACTTAGTGCTTTCTGATAGTGTGAGACTGGATAGGTTTAACACCTCTGAATGAATTAATTGAGAGTGTGGCACCTTTGAAGGGAGTTGCTTAAATAGGCCATCCTGGGATTTTCCTAAATGGGAGGATGAAGTAATGGCATGTGCTATTGTTAATGGAAACCAGGAAGTAGCACAAGGTTCACCTGATTCAAACAGTAAGTGGAAAAAAAAATGTAGTGGTGGAAAAAAAAAAAGGACATAAAGCAAATGCCAAAGATTATCAGGCTGAACCGGAATATTATCTGGTTCCAGACTTCAGAGCAAAAATTAGGTTTTGACAGTTTTAAATAGTTTTGACAGAAATGTTTACTTTACAATATAGACCACAGATCTGATATTTAACTCTTTATTTGAAAGAACAAAGCTTCAAATGTGTGAAAGTATTTTAAGTTTTATTAAAGGGTGTGTTGGTTTAGTTGTTGGTTTTGAAATTGAATAATATCAACCAAATAAATTGAATATTATAAAACTTTGTCACAAACCTTTTTTCTTCAGCAATTCTCGTTCTAATTGATAAATAAATTTAAAATTGCATGTTATTGTCAGACACCAGGATGTTAAAAGAAACAAAAAATTTAGCTGACATGGCACAGCTTCTCTTCTGTAGAAAGACTGCTGTGCAGCATGGTGGACTACAGGGAGGAGAGCTTGAAAAATGACGAAAATCTAAACTGTGCAGTTGAAAAGAAAATGTTAAGAATCAATTAATCTCTACTAAAAGACCTCCCTCAATGTCAGCTATCAAGGTGATCGTCAATCAGAACTGAATGTCAAATCTGTTGCCTTTTGTCACAATTTTCTGTCAAAACAGAAAAATCAGCTGCTCAAGTTTTATTTCAACAGCCTCTTATAATAATGGCATACGTCATTTTTTCAGGTTTTTCTACAAAACAAAAAAATACTGAACAAAATATTAAATATATTACATTTATTAGCAATTTAATTTAAAAAGGTTGTGACGATAGATGACTTTTGACGTATTAAAATGTCAGTTATGTAACATGAGAGGAATAAATGGCACATTTATTTGCATGCTTTTATGACTTAAGCCATTTTGAACCTTCAACATGACTAACAATTCATTTGCCACACATGCATAAGGGTTCTGATAACCGCAACCATCGTTCGCTTCTGCATTCGTCCTTGATCACACCTTCAAAATGATGATATTGAAGGTGTGCAAATGTTTCACTACTCAGGTCACCCTGACATTCGTCCCAAATGTAGCAGTAACCTTCCCAAATTAAAGAGGGTAAAGTTGTGGACCTGCAGTTTTGTTTTGTAATACAAGCTGCTGGCCTGGGTTTTTGGGCACAACAGCACAGCTTGCTAGTCCATTGTCCAAATGGACCTCGTTTTTCACAGAATCCTTGTCACAAGATTTTTCTTGCCTGGCTTCATCTTTCTGGATGACATGTTTATCATAATTAGCCTTGTTGATATTCCCATGCTTGAATGAAACACAAACATCACACTGATCTTTTCACAGAATGAATACAGAATAGTTTCCTTTATGGAACACTTCTGAGTAATATTGTATTTCAACAGCCCATATTCAAGCGGTTGCAGCTGCCTGTTGATTTTCCTGATGCAGTTAGGAGATAGTTGTGCCTGGGTGCAGGAATTTGTTGTTTTTGTAGGCCTCTGTGCTTTTGACGTAGTGTGAATTAACAGTGGGCAGGTCCCTCAACCAGCCCTGCAGGAAATCCTTGGCATCAGTTGCAAGCTGTGTATGTTTGCCACTCTTCAGTCCAGATTTAGATGGGGGTGCTGCTACTTGTTCGTCATAGTTGATGGTGTCTTTGTTCAGCCAGTGTGTAACTAGAGGAAAAAAGTGCTTTGCTCGCTTTGAGGCTTATTCCATCTTGACGTTTCAGATGGTTGGACAATGATGAATTGCGTCTGGATCCCTCAGCAACTTTCTTTTGCTTTATGTTAACCTTTGTGACCAAAGTGGTGACGTATAACCAGCGTTCCTCGCAGGTGTTCATTGCCCAAATCTTATGAAATATCCACTGCTATCTGTAATAACTTAGCAGTTTAGAGTTGAGTTTCGCTGACAGAACTTTGAGTTGCAGGGAGGACCCATTGCCTTCACTCTTATTTCTTTTCCATCTTTACTCTTGTATGACTTTCCTCTCAGGCATTTCTCCTTGGATTCATTTAGCTTCCATGTTACTGGACTAGGGCATTTTTTATTTTCTTTTTGACTCTTGTTTAAATCAGCATTCTCATCCTGCTGTTCCACAGTTGTTCCCACCAAAGTTAGGCTGTCTTCATCTTCAGAGACAAAGGGCTCATCAAAGAATGAGGCATAGTCTGGATCTGTGATGACATCATCATCACATACGTCCTGTTCACGGTGTAGATGCGTCTGCTTGGCATCTTCAGTTACATTAAGAGGAGTGTTTAGAGTATTTTGTATGCCATCTGAAACAGAGTCTTGACCTGGTACATGCTGTTTCATCTCTTCATTGTCACTGGATGAAACCTGATCAGTGTCAGAAATGTCAAGTGACCAAAAACCTGTCAACAATTGCCTTGTGGTCTATATATGATCTATAATAATATATTATGGAGGTAAAATGATCTTATGATTAATTTTATTGTGATCAAGTGAGATTTTCATAACATAACAGAAGACTGTCCTTTTTTAGTTATAGCTACACATTGTTTGGGGATGTTGGAGTGCAATAGAATATTTTAAATTTTCTTAGATCCTAGATATTTCATCATTAGATGTGGATGAAATATTTAAAAAGATAGAAAAGGGTTAACATAAAGCTCATCATTTGTAACAGTAACAGATTCTGGTACCTTCCTGCTCTTTGCTAAATGCTAGCTTCATGGAGTTAAAAATGAAGACTAAAAGACTGAATAAGAAGACTAGATAGTTACACAATAACGGTCGATTATAAACTAAAAACTCAAATTACCAGTGGGGATAAGCCCTGAATCATGGCAATAACTTCAGCAACTAGATAGCTCTTCCTTCTTGAAGCAGCAGCCATTTCGAAAAGCTTGTAAAATTGTCTAAAACAGCCTAAGACTCTTGACTTGGGCCATTTAATACAAGGGTCAAACCATATGATCTGTTCATGTGAGGGTGTGGGTGACATTATCGAAGGTGGCTAGCATTAAAAAAAAAGATGATTTAGGCAAAAAACATTGGTTAAAAAAATTACTCAGGCCATTATTTTAGGTGATGATTTTCATTGGTAAATTTTTAAAGAGATGGCAGAGATTTTAGGGCAAAATCTTGTGTATACCAAAATTACTTAAGTTGTTCACATAATATTTCCTTTACAGATAGAAGCTTCACAAAAGATCTAAAACTGATTTATTAGTAAGTAAGTAAATGTTACAGCACCTTTCAAGATAAAATCACAAAGTGCTTAACAATAAGATAAAACACTAAATAACAGTAATACAGAGAGAATAAAAACAAATAAAACTAAGTAAAAGCAAGTTTAAAAAGATGTGGTTTTAGCTGCTTTTTAAAAGAGATCATGGAGTCCACAGATCTCAGGCTTAGAGGAAGGGAGTTCCAGAGGACAGGTGCCACTGCTATTAATAGTGTGTACAAATGTCATTGACCTGAATTGTCAGAACTGTTCTTGCATAAAGGTCTGTCACATGCATTTTAGAATATATTTGTAAACCAGTCTGCAGGAGCTAAAAATAGAAAATACACTTAAAATAGTAACAGATAAGATTAAAAAAGGGGGACTGGCCTATGCATGTAAACTTGTGTTTATTAAAATTATTATTGGGCTGCTTCCTTGTTGATGATGCAGCTTGGTGCAGTCAAAGACTGATAAGAATGTGCGCGTGTAAAACATGGTGTCATTCAACTTTGTAGCTTCCAGATTGTTCACACATTACTTGGTTTGGGTCATTTGGAGGTTATCTGGTTTTAAGCACTATGGAAAAAAACAAGTTACACATGTATTTGTGATGTGTAGCAGCAGAGGTGAGGACCCAAATGCAGGCAGTTCAGACAGGAGGCAGAAAGGTGCTGGTAACAGGGTTTATTTCCCAAAAACTCAGGAACAGGGAACCACAAACTACAGTGAAGAAACCATAAGGTTCCGACGAGGAGTAACTGAAAACCCAGGACTTAAATAAACCGACTGACTAATTAAACACAGGTGACTTGAATGAGCAATCTGATAAGGTGCACCAACAAACAGAAACCAAAGAAACACAAAACTAAGCCCTGAACACCAAAAACCGAGACCAAAAACTACAAACATGACTAAGACTAACACTTGAAGTCAGAACAGAAACCATAAACCATGACAGTATTACTGAAGCTGTTGTTGGAACACTTATGTGTGTTTTTCTGCACAGTGCAGAAAAAATATAAAATATAAAATGTGTGCAGTGAAAAATATTCCTCAACACAACTGAAGTTTTATTTGTTAGAATAGTGACACCGTATTTCTATACTACCTTATATTACTTTATTTCTCTAAACACCATGCAACTGAAGGACAAAGTTAAAAGTTTAAAGTGGAGCAAACGTATGATATAAAGCTTTTATAAAATAGCAAGAATGTGACGCTTCAACTCTGGTTTATCGCTGATAGAGACAGGCTTTGACAAAAGAAGAGTAAAGTGGAAATAAGATTATTGATTCGTAAATAATATGAAGTACCAAGACTGGAAAAACATGAACACTGATCCTAATCACATACTGGCTTGTTGACAAAAAAAGACATCATAATAAAAATATGCAATAGCAACAAAAAACATTTACTTTTTCACCGGATTACTTTATACACACCTTTAATATTATGCAATAACTTGGTTGATTTTTCCAACTTGATAAAAGTAGAACACACAGACCCCCTGTTTATCCTGAATGACATTTGTACATTTGTTTACTGCTAAAGTGCATTCCTGCACTCTTAAAAAGGTGCAATTTCTCATCTAGTATTCAAAATTTTTCTTTTGTTTGGATGACAATCATGAGCAAGTAAGTTATTGTTTGCCAACAGCTGGAAAATGCGTAGCTTTATTTTGAAAGATCCATTTTTTATTCTTCACATCAAACTGTGGCAGCTTTGCAAATTCATTTTTCATCACTAATCATTATTATTAATTTATTTATTTTCTATTTAGGTACAAATGTTACTGTACGAAGGTTAAAAATAGAGTAGCTCTAAGTTTTATATTTTTTATGTTTTAGATTATTATTATTATGGATTTTTGCAACAGATTTGTTAATGAATGGAAGTTGGTAAAAACTCCAGGAGCATTGTGACTTGATGTTATTAATAGAACTGTAAATGTGTAAGAGACTGATGTCTCTTTGTAAACCACAGCCTGGAGGACCTAAAAATAGAAAACGTGCTTAAAATAGTAACGGACTGTGAAAAAGGGACTGGCCAATCCATGGTGATTTGTGTTTACAATGGGGAGGTGTTTCCTTGTTGATGACCTAATTCTGTGCAGTGAAAGATTGATTACAGTGCTCTGGGCTGTAGGTGTAAAACATGGTGACATTCAACTTTGTAGTTTCCAGCCTGTTTCCACATTATTGGACTTAAAGGGGGCGGTAGTCTGGTGTTTACAGAGGTGGGCTTGGGTCTGGTAAACCTGAGTTTGAGTCATCATGATGAAGGCATCATAGAGATTTAAACAGTTGAATAGCTTAATTAACAAAAACATTAAAATCACAAGAAGCTAGAATGAATTAGGGGACTTTGCAGGAAAGTGGGGGGCCAAAAATGGCAACAAAAAACCAAAAAGACCTACCTGTAAAGTGAGATATAACCCATCAAAACAAACATAAAGAAAATACAACCTACTTACCTCCCTGGACAAAAAGTGAAATAAAAGTGAAAATGCCAGCCCACCCCGAACCCCTACCCAGACACATGTGCTACTGACACTGCCACCCAGCCACCAGAAACCAACCCTGGAAGAGCTGGAGAGCCCACCCCTCCCAGCCTGGCCCCTGCACACTCAAATTTACATAATTAACATAAATAATCACTTTTACATATTTTCTTTTGCACCTTGCTTTTAATGTTTTGTGGAAAGCACTTTGAGCTGTCTTGTACATGAAATTGTACATGAAAGAAACATATTTAATTGTAAGATTAAAGCTAAAAGTGGAACAGAAGCTCTGACTTGATGCTTCCCAATGAAAGCAGGAATCGATTCATCACTGTTCAAAACAGGTTTTGACACCTGGAATGTGGTTTTACAATTACTGAGCTGTAAAGAATCCTTTAGATGCCTGGACTAGGAAACGTTTTTTAATGGTCCACTGGCTGGGTTGACAAATAAAAATCTATTTCCAAAGTAAGACTATTCTGCTTCTAACAAATAACATTTGCTTTGGTGATTTTTAGCTGGATTACTTCACACACACCCTCAACAAAGTTTTGTGAATTTTTCCAAAAAGGCAAGATCCTAAACAACAATTGCAGATTTACCTTTCTAAAACATTCCTGTACTCTAACAAAAGCTGTTTTTCTCATCTGGAATAATGATGATTATATTCAGTCTTTTCTTTTCTTTGGGTGGCAATCATGGTCAGTTAGCAGGTAAGCTATTGTTTCAAAATCTAGCTGATCAATTAATTTACATGTAATCAATACATGTAGATAAATTCAGTATTAAATTATGCTTCTGTAACCAGAATGTCAACTACTCTAAATAAAAATAAATGCTGAAACAATATTCCGAAACAGGAAAATTTATCCAGGTTCTGATAACAGTTTACTATCTTCTCCAGCTACTTATAAACTACTGGATTGGAGTTAGTATGTCCAAAGGAAAAGAAACAAACTACACTCTGAACATCATTATTTCCAATATCCCAAACACCAAGCTCATGATTTAATTGAAATGAAAGTCCCAACTTAATGTAAAGTCTTAAATATGAAATATAAAGGATGGAAAATGGAAAATAGTTTCTCTGGACCTTATATTAACCAAATAAAAGAAACAGTCCTGTGTTACCAAATGAACTTATCTAATGTCTGAGCCTTTCTCAGTTCAGAAACAAAAGAAAAAATATATCATAGTCTTTAATATGAAAAAGGTGTCAAGCATAAAGAAAAATGTAACTGCTGTCAAACAAACAAACAAAAAAAAAAAAAACAGTATATGTGCACATAGAGTTCTATGAAAACTGTGATTTTGGACCCTGACCCAAATACTCAAGTGATCCAGAAGAGAAGGACAGAACAGCCGCTGTCTCACTGCTGGCACAGGCGAGATTGCAGTTCCTCTCCACACAGTCCACTCCACCACCAGCATGAGAATGTCAGAAAAGCAGCAGGTGGCTTAAGACTACAGGGTGTACAAAGGAGGTAAATGGCTGACACACGTTTCCTCTGCTGCAGCTACGACACACTGAGCTTACTCTGTCTCTTTCCCACATGTGTGAATGTGTTCGTAAATCTGCTGCAGTCGCAAAAGCGGTGATGGCCAAAGTAACAACGGGTTACACTTCCTCATCAAAGTTTCAAACTGAAAACAGTGTGAAAATGCTCCCTTTAAATGTGGAGACATGCATTCCTTCAACAGATTAGTTAATGAATAAATGTTTGTACAGACCAACGGGAACATTTTTGTACCTATGGTTACACACAGTTTGAGATCTCTTTATAAAGCACAGCCTGGAGGAGCTAAAGAGAGAAAACTTGATTTACATAGTAACTAATTAACAAAACAGAGGCTGGTTTGTGCATGGAAATTTATGTTTTTAGTGGTGAGTTATGCCAAGACTTTGATTACGCATGTTAGGAGAATGAAAGACTGATAACAGTGGTGTTGCGTGCAAGTGTAAAACACGGCATCTCTTAATCTTGTAGATCATTTAGAGGTTTACAATTGTCTCAAATGACACAATATATAACATTTCCAGGTTTTCTCAATGACGTGCTTCCAAACGATGACTCATTCTTCATCCATCTTGTATCTTTCCTGTACTGTGAGCTCTCTCCAACCAGTAAAAGACAGTCTTACTGTCTCGTTCTCTTTCTTTTTCTCTTGTCCTCCAATATTGTTTGCTAGTGT
The DNA here is from genome assembly GCF_017639745.1 of Melanotaenia boesemani. Lineage (NCBI taxonomy): Eukaryota > Metazoa > Chordata > Actinopteri > Atheriniformes > Melanotaeniidae > Melanotaenia > Melanotaenia boesemani. The sequence goes on along the minus strand of NC_055699.1, from coordinate 3,702,178 downwards.
TTCTTTGCTAAATCAGCCATGGTATGCTTTCCAAATGGTTGCCGTGTTTATTTCTGAATGCTAGCGCGTAACACAGTGTGTAAAGCAAAACTCAGCTGCAACATACTGGAAGAGAAAGTTGGGAACTGTGGTTTGCTGAGCAGCAACAACTCCAGAAGATTTCTAAATATATGTCACTGTGCCGTCAAATGAGTCAGAAACACAGAGTTTTAAAGTCTGACAGTACATAGTGCATCTTTAACACAAATTTAAAAAAAGGATTATTTTTAATATTTCCTCTGTAGTTCTAGCAGTTATATCATTAATCTTTTCTAATAGTCTCAAAACTACAGATCAACACATGGGGATGAGATAATAAAGTCCTGGACATGTGTTAGTAATGTATGTGAAAGTAATTGTTTTAGCAGTCATATCACATGGAAAATTTTGTTTTAAATTATAATTATATCACTGGGTTTACTGAGTAAGTAAATGATTTGCTACAAAACAAAACAGAACACAAGGAATGCTGTTCAAGGGCAGCTTCACCCCTTTATTGTTCCACAAACTCTATAAATCCCACTCACACAGGCAACAGTCTGTCTATAATTAGTAAGAGACACTTAATTCAGACGCTCAAAGCTCATGGTTTAAAAATGCACGGAAAAGCATTTTGCAGACTGACAAGCTTGAGTAATGTGAGTAATGTGTGGCCACAACTTAATTATTTTGTTCCCTTGCGTTACAAATCCATGACGTCACAATAGGATATATTTATTTCCTTTTTCACAGGATGGACTCTGTTCACAAATTTGTTAAAAAGGTTTTCAAAACACTAAAAATAACGTGACAAGCATGTGCATTAATTATATTGGGATTTTATATTGAACAGCAATTTCTGCTGTCCATTCACCACTCAACCACAGAAAGTTAGCTTTAATAATTAAATACACACCACATATCATTTTCAAACTCCTGAGAGCTGAGTTCTTGCAAGTCAAACCTTTGTCATGAAACACACTTCAAAACATGGCTAAATCAATAACCAGAATCTAAACATTAGCTGTCCTATTAATCTTTGCTTCATTGACTTAAAAAGCCACAGGCTTTAAAGACCCTCAATAGATTGTCCCAATAATATATCAGCTTTAGAATCAGCCAATTCCCCTTTTAAAATTCATATTTATGTGTGGTGAATACAGAGCCCTGATTCAAGCTGATCACACTCTCCAAACACATTTCATCCAGCTGACAATTCACCAGGTTCTTTGAGCGTTACAGTAACTTAGTCTGCAAACTGTGTTCAGTTAAAGGACAATTCAAAGTGCTTTACACAAAATATTAAAAGCATTACAGCAGGCAGCAATAACAAGTGAAATGTAGCAGAGAAAAAGTGGGTCTTTAACTTGTGTCAGCTGATCTGAGGCTTTCTGGGAGTTTGTTCCAGACATGTGGAGCATAGAAACTGAATGCAGCTTCTCCACGTCTGGTTCTGACTCTGGGAACTGATAAGAAACTGGATCCAGATGACCTGAGGGTTCTGGTAGGTTGATACTGGGTCAAAAGGTCACTGATGTATTTTGGTCCTAAGCCAGTTGTTTAAGAATTATATTGTGGTCAGCTGCATCAAATGCAGCACTGAGGTCCAGTTAAAATAAGACTGACATTTTTCCATCATCTGTATTCAAACATATGTCATTAATGACTTCGGTCAGAGCATCTCAGTACTGTGGTGCCATCTAAAACCTGACTGGAAGACATCATAGCAGTTGTTTTGTATTCAAAAGTTGTTTAGTTGATAAAAAAAAAACCTGTTTTTTCAATGAAGAAAAACATATTGGCCTGAGGGGTAGATCTGAGTCCTAGGTTTGGTGGGGTGAGGGGTCACCGTCCTGGATTTTGTTGGATTTATTTGTCTTGGCACCGAATGCAGAGGGATGACGCAGGATGGAATAAGTTGGTATTAACAATGGATTAAACAAATGAAAGCAATGGCTAACAGTTAGCATACAGCACAAAGCTTCAATATTAAATTAATGTTTAGATTCCATAAAATAATTCTTAATTCAGCTGGAAATTAGTTGCAGTTTTGTATTAAAAGATTTCCCCATATTTAAACACAATATAATGTAAAAGATGCGCAAAGTTAAACTTTAAAATGCAACCAAATTACGAAAAAGTTTTTCAAACATGGTTTTGAAAACTAGTTGGAATGTAGAGGTATGTAGTTACTGCGGTGTAAATAACCCCAGAACCAAACATAAATGCTGGCTTAGACTGCACATTTGTGTGGTTGACAGAAATAGGGCCATCCTTGATAGAAACAAAGAAGTACTTTGTACTTAGTACAGATAGTTGAGACTTTCATTGATGGTAACAAAATAACACTTCTTTCAGTGATATTAAGTTAGCTCAGTTTTCATAGTGTATTCACAATGTAATATTACAAGGAGTTTAGGTTTGGATTTATTTCACTGAAGCTAAATTACAGTGTTGTAAACTTTACTACACAAATGATGTGAGTCAGCAGCCACAAAAATGTTATCTAAAATAGTAACAGCTGAAACACATTTGATTCAAATATCAAATCCCTTTTGATTTTGCATGCTTGAGCTTGTCAGCCCTGCTGTATTAGGTCAACGGTGTTAACTCCACTCTAAAAAGAGAAGGGAGTGGAGACCTGATGGCAGAAAATCACAGAACATTGTAACAAAGACAGTAAGATAATGTTTCTTCTGATGCTTCTTGTCCTTTTTGTGTTTTAATTCAGTGGTATACTCCTGTCCACTTGGATTTCCTCAGTCTGTTTTCTTTTCCTTCAGGATGACCCACTTCGGGTATTTCAATTTCTCAAATTTTGCAAGTTGATCTCAGAATGTGTTTTCGTCATGACATAAAAGCTGCTAAAGTTGATTTGTTTCCAGAGTTACCTCTCCTCCTTTGTTTGTTATATTCATCTGAAGTCAAAGTTTTTCATTCTAAAGTGGAAAAGTCATTAAATATGAAATGAACAAAACAACTGCAATGTGTAAATAGTTACTGCAAGTCTCACAACACACACACCATAAAGACACATACACAAACATACATTCTGATAACTCTTATTCTAGGTATGATCATTATTTTGGTCCTCTGACCAAATGACTTCAATTTAAGGCCATTTGACTTTTCAGCTGAAGTGCATTAGTATAGAAACATTTGGTCTTATTTCGGTGGGTTTTTTGTCTTCTCACTTTATAGTAGTTTTATGCATTGTTAATGTTGCTATATGTAAGGTGAGGGTATGAGCTAACACAGAACTAAGGAAAACCTGGAACAAAAATACTGAGAAGCAGGTGTGACAATTAGCAACTGAGAACTAGGTGTGACAGGGGAACAGGAAATTACAGCTCCTAGAACACAGAAGGGACAGACTATTGGAATAAAACAAGACCAACAAAGCTGGAAAAGAAAAAAGTTAAACTAAAACGCACAGATCAAATCATTAAAAAAAAGACTTTGGGGCAAATCATAGCCTTTATGTTAAACTTAGTTTATCTGTGTCAAATGTCTTTTTAGCCACCAAAATCTATGGTTTAAAAGATTGCTTTACAACCCAGCCTGACCTGCGATTAAACAAAATGCAGAAATCTGCTTCTGTCATAATTACAAAATAAGTACATATGACAATTAGAAAACATAGAAATACCCCTTAGTAGTACAGACAAAATTGTTTTAACCACAGACGTAGCAAAATATATATGACACCCTGTAAGATTTGAAGAGTTTTACACAACCATTTTATGTAAAATGTAACTGTGTACAAGATCAAATGCACTTCAGATATCAAGCATGAACTTTAGGCAAATCTTCTCATCATAGTAAATGATTTTCCTTTTTAGCTACAAGATGTCACTGAAATCTCAGTTTAAGCAAAGGGTGTTAAACTGCTGTCCTCGAGAGCCACTATCTTGCAGGTGTATGTTGTTTCCCTGCCCCAACACACCTAATTCAAATCAAATGGATCCAACAGCTTTTTTTGAACTTCTTCATAATGACCCATTAATTTCAGTCAGGTGTGTTGGAACAGGGAAACAACAAAAACTCCAGGATAGCGCAGTAGAGTATGAACGGAACTTGAAGATAGTGTGTGCATAATCATGCTGGATTTGCTTAGTTGCAAACCTACAGCAGATTTTTTGTGTATTTCAAGAGGTCACTGTAAGTCCAGTCACTCACCCTGGTCGCTCCTGGAGAGGTTTTTATTGCATGCACGCTTTTGTCAATGGTTGTACTTTTTTTTTTTTAACTTGTTGTTGTTAAGAATTGTCTTGTAATTTGCTTTATTCACTTTTATAATGTGCCTCTCCTGCTGGACCAGAGCTGTATACCTGGTGATTGTATAACTGCTAGACTGTAGATACCCGGAGAGGTCTCCAGAAGATCACAGAAAATAACAAGAGAAGGCTTGATTCAGAAGGCTGATAGTGTCACAGAATAAGCTTTGCAAAGCTGCATTCAGGATTTTAATGCATCCTTTTTCCAAGCTGGGATGACAGATTGCCTCTGGACTCTTTGAACCTTGGGCCGTTCGTTCTGGCCACCCTGGAAGACCGGTGTTTGGCAGGGTCGGCGGCTGCCGATCTTGGGCCGCCAGGTCCTGTGCTCCGTTACCACAGGGGGCTCTGGCTGGAGCTCTCCTCTGCCATCCTCTGGGTGGGTACGGGGTCATCTTCGTGATAGGGCAGCTTGGGTTCATGCTCCCGGATTGTTGCTGATGGCCTGGGTCTCTGGGCTGCCCTAGTCTGCCTCTAGCAAACATAAAATGATAATTAGTCACTACTAAAAAGTTTATGTTCAAACAAAATCTGGGCTAAGAGTTTGGGGCCACTGTGTGAAGTAAAACAAGTGCACCCTAAAGAAGGTGAGGACTATTTGCTTGAACTATCTCATATTCTATTGGCTGGAGGAGGTTTGACAGACAGCTCTTTCAGCTACCCAAGAGAGAGGAAAAAATATCCAAGAGCAGAAGTTTTTAGGGAGCAGAGAAAGTGTCTGAGTGTGAAGGAAAGAGATCAAGTCTGAGCGCAGAGTTTTGAAAGGAAGAACAATATATTTGAAAACATGACGGGACTTTCTGAGTGTGAGATCAGAGTTTTGAGAGAGAGCAAGATGATATTTGGACGTGAAAACCAGAAATCGTGCTCCTAAAACAAACAATCACGCTCTTGATTAAAGATAGAAAAATACCCCCATAGTCTTGAGGTGTCCAATCTTTCTTTGACAAAGGCCAGAATACACTACACTGTATACCTTACTGTTGCTTAGTAAAAGAAAAGTTTACCTTTTGTTATTGTGGATGTATTTCATGATTCTTACAGCCAACTGGTTTTTACTCATTCCAGTCTGCATTGTGCTTTATTTATTTTGTCTTTTTTCAAGCGAGCTCATAGGAGTGTAGTTTCTGTTCTGGCAGACTGGTCAGGAACTGCAGGACATGAACCCTGTCTCAGAGGAGACTGCCCGGCTGGTTGAGGAACATGTGGTGGTTGATGAGGAAGATGAGGGCTTTTCTGACCTCACAGATGACCACACAGTGCTGAATATGGACGTTCAACCTGCTCCCAGCACCTCCTCCACACTGGCCTCTGCCATATCTGAGGCTGGAGATACCTCAGATGAAACTGTGGTCAGTAACATATATTTGTATTGTATATACTGTATGTTCACGTATTTTATTGAAAATAAAGGTTTTAAATAGTCATTTTCTATTTTCTGCTGAATAATAGTCATAGGCTATTGATGGCCAGAATGTGCCTGGATACCATCATGTGAGCAGACTTGCTGAGTGCTTAGTTGGGCTTCGGCAGCAGAGCTCTCTCTGCCTCAGCAACCTGCAGGCAGACCAAATTATAGAACTCTGGCAGAGGCTGAATGAAGGGGACAAGCACCAAAGAAGACCTCAAAACTCCAGGTGTAGCGAGCACAACCCACTGTGTGCAAGGTGCAAGCAGTGCACCTGCACTGTGGCCTGATGGCTGTAGGTTGGTGGAGACCATTTTTCTTAGACCGTGTGGTCTTCACCCAGTCTCCAAAAGAAAAGGCAAGGAGGCAGAATCAAGGTGGTCCTTAATTATTAGGGACTACCACAAAATCAGGAAGCTGGTTGTTGGTAATGCCAGTGTGATGCAGGGAAACATACAGCTTCTGGAGGTCAGGGGACTAGTGTGTCTTCACAGATTCCAGGAGCTGAAGGACCACTTATGGATAAATGAGTACTGCTGGGATCCCTCCCTCACACAGGCAGGACAGTCTGAAGTTCTGTTTCAGAGAGTCATGCCCGGAGAGAGGCAGGCCACCCACCACCAACCTGCAACTTAGAGGCCATCCAGGAGGAATGTGCAGGCAAACACCTGCAGGAGCGTCTACCGCCCACAGTCTGAAGCCCTTACAAAGAAACAGTGGTTGGAGGAAATGAGGAAGATCCAGAAATAAGGAATTTGTAAATAGATGTATATAGCTTTTTTAAAGGTAATAACTTGTGTTGTTTGTTTACTTTAATTATAAATATATTTTTATGAAACATTTTAAAACATTGACATTGCCGACCTTCCATACGGACACAGCCAGCACTGCTGCCAGGTGTACTGACCAAAGGTTAAATTAAACAAGCTCATCAATAATTGTAAATAGTTATGATTGTCTGAGTGTTAAATTTTTCTTATATTATTCATTTCCTGTGTAAAAGCAACATTTCTGATTGTTGAGAGTGGCATTAAACAGCACAACAGTATTAGTGATTAATTGTAAATAGTTGTAATTATTGTTTAACAGTGTTTATTGAAAAACAATTAGAAAAACAATGTTTGCCATTGTTCTTATTGACATTGTACATTAAACAGTGAGTTTGAAATGATTATTGTGGTGATTATGATGAAAATATGAAAATTACCTTAAACTGGTAAGAAAGAACCACATTGTGACATTAAACAAAACAAAATTCACTGATGAAGAAAAATCTAGTGTACATATTAATATAAAATGATAATAATAATGCATCTTTTCTGGTTCCTGGATAGAAAAAAAGAGGACTATAATACCAGTGTATTATATTGGAAGTAAAAGTAGAATTATATTAATAGATAAGTACAATTACAGACGTTTGTTTCCGTAATAGTATCCCTTGAATAAATGAGTAAGCAGCCACCTACAATGACACTACAGACATTGAGGAGTACACAGACACGGTGACCTCCTACATCACCAAATGCATTGATGATGTGACACACATTAAAACCATCACCACTCGGGCTAACCAGAAGCCATGGCTGACAGGGGATGTCCACAGGCTGCTGAGGGCCAGAGACAACGCCTTCAGAGCAGGGGATGAATCCGGCCTGAGAACAGCAAGAGCCAACCTGTCCCGGGGCATCAGGAAAGCAAAGAAGGACTACACACACAAGATAACCTCACACTTCAGAGACAGCAAGGATGCACAGAGTCTCTGGCAGGGCATTCAGGCCATCACAGACTACAGGCCCGCGCCACGGAGCTGTGAGAGCGACACCACTCTGCTCAACAACCTGAATAGCTTCTTTGCACGCTTTGAAGCAGAGAACAACACCACCCCACAGAAAACCCCACCATCTCCTCACGACCAGACCCTGTGTCTGTCTGCCGCCAGCGTGAAGAGGACACTCTCCACCATCAACACACGGAAAGCAGCAGGACCAGATAACATCCCCGGTAATGTGCTGAAAGAATGCGCAGAGGAGCTGAAGGATGTATTCACAGACATCTTCAACACCTCCCTTAAACAAGCAATTGTCCCGTCATGCTTTAAAGCCACTACAATCATACCTGTGCCAAAGAAATCATCACCATCCTGCTTCAATGACTACCGTCCTGTGGCACTGACACCCATCATCATGAAGTGCTTTGAACGGCTAGTCATGTCTCATGTCAAATCCACCCTCCCCCCCACCCTGGATCCCTTCCAGTTTGCATACAGAGTCAGACGATCCACAGAGGATGCAATTTGCTCTGCCCTCCACCCAGCTCTCACTCACCTGGACAAGAAGGACTCATATGTGAGAATGCTGTTCATAGACTTTAGTTCAGCATTCAACACCATCATACCACAACAACTCATCTGCAAACTGGACAAACTAGGCCTCAGCACCTCCCTCTGCAACTGGCTGCTTGACTTCCTAAGTCAGAGGCCACAAGTGGTGCGTGTAGGCAACAACACCTCTGGCAGCATCACCCTGAGCACGGAGCTCCTCAAGGCTGTGTGCTCAGTCCCCTGCTCTTCACTCTGCTCACACACGACTGCACACCAACCTACAGCTCCAACCATCTTGTGAAGTTTGCGGATGACACAACTCTGGTGGGGCTCATCACCAAAGGAGATGAATCCCACTACAGGAAAGAGGTCGACCTCCTAACCAGCTGGTGCAAGGACAACAACCTTCTGCTGAATGTCAGCAAGACAAAGGAGATAGTTGTCAACTTTCAGAGAGGCCACACACAACACCTGCCACTAACCATCAACGGCACTGCAGTGGAGAGGGTGAGCAGCACCAAATTCCTGGGGGTGCACATCAGTGAGGACCTCTCATGGACCACTAACACCACATCACTGGCAAAGAAGGCACAACAACGCCTCTACTTCCTGCGTAAGCTCAAGCGCGCCAGCGCTCCACCACCCATTCTGACCACATTTTACAGAGGGACCATTGAAAGCATCCTTACCAGCTGCATCACCGTGTGGGGTGGGAGCTGCACTGACTACAACAGGAAAGCCCTGCAGCGCATTGTGAATACAGCTGGCAAGATCATTGGAGCAACACTCCCCTCCCTACAAGACATCTACAGCACACGCCTCACCCGAAAAGCCATCACCATTGTGAGCGATGCAAGCCACCCCGCACACAACCTGTTCAGCCTCCTGCCCTCTGGACGGAGGTACAGGAGCCTCCACTCCCGCACCACCAGACTCACCAACAGCTTCATCCATCAGGCTGTGAGACTGCTAAACTCTCGCCCCACCCCCCTGCCCCTACCCCCTCCCCCCCCAACCCCAGCCCCAACTAAACTCTCGCCCCCACCCCCCAGCCCCAGCCAGCAGAACCAAAGACTGTTAACATTACTGCTACTAAGTATGCTGCTAAGTGCGATTACTGCCTTGCACTACAAACCCTGCGAACACTTGTATTACTTGACTGCCTTGCACTATAAACCCTGTAAATACTTGTAACTTTAAATTGCACTACAAACCCTGAGAATACTTGAAACTTTAACTGGAGCTGCTTCCTCACAGTATATCTCTTCATATTGTAAAACTACTGGAAGACTCAAATGCACATATGCTGATCTTGTTTGTGATACCTCTTAGCCTTGTTTTGATACCTTTTATTTATTTAAGGACCAGACTTGTCTGTGCACTTTATTGTTTGTCTTGTCCTACTTGTCTTGATACCTGTATACGCATGGGACAGTGAGAAACGTAATTTCGATTCCTTTGTATGTTATGGGCATGTGAAGAAATTGACAAATAAACCTGACTTTAAGACTTTAAGACTTTAAATATCACATTTATTTCTTGTTAATGATATTCCCAACATCGTATTTTGGAGGCCATGTCACATGATCTTCCACCCAGGCCGCAATGACCAGTCGCGGGTTCACATCCTGGTTTTAAAAACATTCCAATTTGTGTTTAGGTCACTAAACATACGTTTATAACCCAAGGTTTGCATTAATTATTAATTAATTCATTCATTTTTCCCTTCTTTTTTCTCCCCTTTCTCCTCCTATCCCCTCTTTTTCCTTCTTCCTCCCTTTCCCCCCCTTCTTCCCCAACCCACCTGGCCGAATGTTTCCCAGCTTTGAGCATGGGTCCAGGGTGATAAGACAACTAACATGAGATTTCATTGTTAACTGATAGGCTAGTTTGTCTTTTTGATAAAAACTGGAGAGCCACCATGAGATCAACCCAGTCTAATTGAAAAATGCATTTGAGCTGTTTATTTTATGCAGACTTCCTTCAGTAGGAAATCAGTTTAATTAATTGCTACTAAGGAAACCAAGGGTAATACCCAGATGGAAACTTACAGGAAGGATTATATATCCTTGCAATCCCCCAGGAGGAACTGGAGAGTGTCACTTGGAAGACCGGCATGTGGAGACAGATTTTATTGATTGTAATGATGAAGGTTTGCTAATAAAGTAACCATTTTATTATTATACAAGTATATTATATTTTACTAGCATTTCTCATTTGTATTTGAAGCACATTAGGAGAATCTGAGAAAGAGTGTGAATTTGTGCAGAAGTTTGATAAATGTGAGCAAAGAAGAAGCTTATTAGCAGACTGTGGGGTTATACAAAACTAGGGGTGCGTTGACCCCCGGAAAGTCTGCTAGACTTGTACGACTGGGGACTCGGTTCAGTTGGAAGGAGAAATATTCTTCTGGACTGAGACTGCATTCACACAGCACTACTCAAACAAATCTGACCTTTTTAATGAGTGTTATACGCTGCACCAAAAATTACTGAAGTAGAATATGAGACACACAGCACTGCTAATTATGTTGTTTTGTATGTTGCATAACTGGTTTCAAACTGTTTCCTTGTTGTTCATTGAGAGGTTTGCCACAAACATGCTGAAAGACATCCTGCAAGTCAGCACAACTGCAAATAAAATAACATGTAACAAATTCCGTAAAATATGCCAAGTTAAAAACCACAGCTCACAAAAAATCTGCAAAGGGATGAGTACTATCCACACTGTCAGCCAACTCAGTCCCTGTCATCAAAGAAAAGTTCTTTGTTCAACGAATGTTCTTTTCCTGACAGATGTGCCAAAAAAAAAAAAAAAAATGCAAATTAGCCAAAGCAAAAAGCTCTTACTTCTTTCCTTTGCATTTGCATTTTCCCTTGATATAAAGACATAAACAGGTTTGTAAATGTCAGCATGGAGCAATATATCAGTCAAAACAAGTCATGTAAAGTTAATCTTTCCTGTCTAACAAGCATTTGCAGACAATTTTTTTATGTCACAGAAATATAATTAACTTTGAAACCGTTGAAAAAAAAATTTCTGTTTCCTCTTATGATAGTAGTTTTATAATCCAATTCTAAGGAAAAATAAGTTGCCCACAAACATCAGACTCAAATGAATTTGAGTTGTTTCATCTAAATTGCATAAATCACTTGACCAAAGTCGCTACACATAATCAAAGCAGTAATTTCTCTCTTATGAAGTAGAAAAACTTTAATTAAAAGTTCATTTAATTTAAATTCTTCAAAATATTTTATTTTACAAAAACAACCCATTCAATACATCTGTGTTTCAAACATTCTGTTAAGCCTTTTATATTATTTAATCTTTTGATAACAAGGATATTGCAATGATATGGGAATACTCCTGGTATGCATCAGAGGTCCGGAATGAAGACAGGAAGCTGGATAATATCATGTATAACGCAATCCAATTAACAAGTTTCTGATTGGGCCATATATAAAGACATTTACTAAAAGCACACAAGTTGTTTTTCTAGAAAATTTAAAGAAGAATAAAGTAAATGTTTTGGAGTAGTTAAGTCAAAAGTCTGACTTTAATTTGATTTGTTGCAGAAGGACCTTAACAAGCTGCTCCTGTGAGAAATCCTAAAGATTGGGAAGTTATATAAGGAGGAATGAACTAAAATTTCTCCAAGTGGATCAACAGATGACAAAATATCAGACCTTTGTCTCATTTGTGTAGCTGGATTCTCTATTTTTAAGATCCCTTTTTAAGAAAAAAAATGACAAGGCCTTATTCTTCAAAAACATGTATTAAAGGTAAAAGGTGCAAGAAACAACCTGATGACAAATTGAGTAAACTAGAGTACAACATTAGGAAACAAAAGACAAAGTCAGAACTTTAAAATTCAATAAGACACTAAACCAAGGAACCAAACCAAAACGCGATAAAAACTCAAAACAAGATCAAAATCCACGACCATAACAGGGGTTAACGGATCTTGCAAACCAAAAAGGATATGAACATCTACACACATAATAAATTAATTAGTCTTTGGTCTTGCTACATTAAAAATAAAAGCAAAACAATCCTATAAAGACCCCTGGTATGCTACAGGCTTGGAAGTGTTATTTCCATTTTTCATTTAATGGGAACAGGTCATTTTACGGTTGGGTTTAGCGTTTACTTCACAATCAAAGACAGACTTTACAGATTATGAACAAGCAATCATCACAATTATTAAATCCAAATATGGTATAAAGTCTAAAGTCTAGAAGGTGTGAGGTAACAGAAAGATAGGGACACAGGTTTTAGGATGGTATGAAGCTGGCATGTGAAGGAATGCAGATTGTGTTCAACATGTAGGCAACTGCAAATTCACGTAGTTGTAAATTGCATGTCAGCATTAAAATGTAAGTTTTTATTCTGGTCTGGACATGCTTTTAAAAGACAAAACTAAAAAAAAAAAAGGCAGAGGCATCCAAAATGAGGTGAAACAGAAAAAATCTGTTATGTCATCTTTTATCAGCCAGAATCTGATGACCAAGACCGAAGAGAGAATCAGCCAAGGAGATCTCTGACATTTATTGCAGTTTCAAGGCACATAAATAAACAATGAATGACAGATGGAATAAAAAAAACAAGCAATAATAATTATTAAAAACAGTTACACACAGGGGAGAAGAAAGATGATACAGATAAATTAATATGAAAACAGTAGTTGAGATGAGTGGCTGGTTTAATACCTTTTATTTTAAGGTTGTAATTTTCATAACATCCCTTATTTTCAGTAAAAGGTCAGTTGGAAAATTGCTGGCATGAGATACATTAATATTCACATATCAACCACATGCTAACATAACATCCAAGGTTGCCAATTGGAATGTAAAATGTGAAAAGTTAGGAAAAAAAATCAATAAATATTTATTTATGGTGGTTTTTGCATTCTGCCTTTTGTCAGCTGCCTATTATCTTTTCTTTTCTATTTATTTTATACAGATTCCTAAATGTATTTTCATTTTTTTTTATTTTAATAATTTATTTATTTATTTATTTTGTTAAATGTTAAAACAAGCCTGATATTATACTGGAAATTGGGCCATTAGGACTTGGGGATAAACCTGTAGTCTCTTTCCAGGATCTTCCAGGCTCTGATCAAATCCAGCTTTCTAACCACAGCATCTTCTAAAACCATTTGCTTAAGTGAAAAAGAATGGTGTGATTTTTATAGCATATTGATTCATAATGAGCACTCAGAGTGAAACGTAGAGGCAACAGTATGTTTCTTAGATGCCTTAAAGTCAGTTTACAGCATCTACGAGGTCAGGCGAGCAGGGCTTCATGAAGTTAAAAGATGTGTCTGCTCACATTTAAGAAGTAAGACCTTGATACATCTTGTTCTCTGTGTTCAGGTTTCCTTTTCATCTTGATTTTTCTTTTGAACAGTCAGAAGAAGTAGTGTCCTTTAGCATTAAGGCTATATCCACATGGCACCGAAGCCGGTTCAGGTGTGAAAACGGTGGCAAAAACGGTGGCAACTAGTAGAAAGGCTATCCCCACGACACCGCTGTAGTACATACTACAGGCTGTGGGGGGCGCTAAAGAGTAACACTCCAAAGCAAGAGCAAAACAACGCATGCGCAAGTAAAGGCTCACTGCGTGTTGCAGGAAGTTCACATCGGAAGCAGAGAAGAGAAGATAGCTGAGGATTCACGGCGAAGCAAAGGAGAAACATTTATTTGGACTAATAAAGAAGCTGAGCTTCTTCTTCAAAAAATGCTTGACTATAAAGCATAAAAAACACATGGGAGGGTGGATTGGGAATCGGTGCGTGTTCATCACATTGACGTCATATCCTCGAGTTGTGCGGCTTCGCTGTCTGCACAGTACCGCAGAAGGTAGAGGACTCAAACGGATCCACTGTGGTACCTGGTTTCAGACATGGTCAGTTTCATGTAGGCTAATCCCTGGCTTAGTGGGGATGAAAGGGTGGTTTGCTACAATACTTTTGCGGTTTAGTTTTTTATATATATATATATGTATATAAAACTGAATTTTCTAAGAGGATAAAACCACAGACTAATTACAATCACTTTCCAGTTTAGGGCAGAGCTAAAGAAACATTTAGCAAAGACTTTAAACTGTTTCTGTTAACAAGGATTTGTATCCTTTAAAAATCTCAAGCACAAACACATTATAGAACACAAACACTTAAATACACAAAGATAATAAAGTAGTGCCCGCACTAAGGCGCTTTGGCCTGGTCAGCAAAAACTGCATGAATTCAGTCAGTTCTGTACGTTTAACACAAAGATGGAAACATGAAAAGGCACAGTGGAGACAGGCAGAGAAGGGTGCTGGTAATGTGTCAATGTGTGCAGGTCTCCTGCACAATTTAGAATTGCAGCTGTAGTCATGCTTTATCTTTGGAGTGTTTGTCACCCGTCAGCCTCTCTCGTTCTCTGTGCCTCTGGATGGCTCGCCAGATCCGGCAGAGGACTCCACCCCTGAGAGTGAAGAAGATTGTTACATAACCAAGGAGTCCTTTTGGTTGATGTCTGGAGCTGTGAAATAAATCACAACCAAACATTGCAGAACTTGTTTGTTACTTAGCAAGATAGCCTGAGGCCTTATGGAGGTGGAAACTTAGCTTGATTTAACCTCTGTTTTATTCTGATGTCTGAGGTAGAAGACAAATATATGTGGTTACCGAAGGCGTAGACAGCGGAGCTCATCTTTGCTAACGTCATTCAGGATGTCATTCAGTGTGTATTCTTCTATCACAAACTGGAACACATAACACACAAATTGTTAGCTTGGAAATATGGTTAGCAGTAGTTAAACAGTAAAAAAAAAAAGTCTGTACATGGATTTTTAAGAAAAAAAAAAAATCTTGATACTGAACCTTGTCTATAGTGTCAGCATCTGCACCCTGTTCTTTCAGCCAATCAGTGAGCAGCTTGTCCGGCTCATGCTCCGCTGGGATGTGAAGGATGGAGGGAGGTGAGATGTCTAAGAAAAGAAACAAAAATCTTTTATACCCAATTAATTAAGTAATGAGAAGGATTTTTTTTTTTTTTTTATGGTGTGAACATGTCTTCCAGTTCAAGTAGCTGCAACGTCTCATGTTCTCTACACAATTATCATGGTCAAAAGCAGTCACATTTTTATTAATATTTCAATAAATAACATTCAGAAGAAAAAAATAGCTATCAAATTAAATGTTGCCTTTTGAGTTATTTTCCTTTTCTTTTGACAACTATTAAAAAAAAGTAAAAATAAAAAGTAAAATTAATTTAATTATGTTTTTATTTGATTATCTTAGATCATGTCACAATATTACATGTGCATTATCAAGTCATGATATATTATTATATATTACAAATGTATTATTAACAAGAGATACTGATTTCTTTTTTATTGTCAGTACTGGTAATCAGGTTAAGCAACTTTGAGAACGACTGGTTGAAGTTAGAATTAAAGCTGGGTTAAGGTTATACTAACAGGAAAAACACTTCAGCACATCTTGTGGACATGCAGTATGTAGCAGGTTACTATAATATTAAAGACACGACAAAGACAGAAATGTTTTTTAAAACTCAACCATCAGATCAATGACCTGGATTTTACCTGGTGGTCTGTGTCTGAGTCTGACCAGCTCCAGGTCGAGTGTCCTCTGCTGCAGTGTGGCCTTCAGGACCTGCTGATACTCCTTCTCCTTCTGCAGCAGTTCCTCCAGCATCCTGCACCAACAGCAACATCTGTTACGGTGACTGTTAGAGATCCCACAACAACAAAAACAACTGTACGAGACGCCACAGATGTACAACGTACAAGCTTTCTGATCAGCTTCCTCTCAGAGTTTGAAATGAGACACTGATACCACACTGGCCACGTTAAAATTACAGTGACAGTCTGCCTCACTCTGAGCAGAGAAAATTTAGACACCTACGATCTTAACAGTTATAGATCTGGAGCCAATTTCCCATTTTTAAGCATAATTTTACGAAAAGCTGTTTTTTTAATCACTTAAATGATTTTATGAAAGACAACTGTAATTTTGAGGACAATCAGTCTGGGTTCAGGGCAAACAGTACGGAGACAGTATGGAGATAGAGTTGGAAACTAAATTAGAACTAACCTAGACAAGAAAGAAACGGCCTGTTTACTTTACCTTTAAAACAGACTTCATACGCTGGCCTGTCAGTGGTGTGGCTGTGATGTTTGTTTTTTTCTTTGTTTTTTAATAATTATTTTTTTTCTTTGCCATGTTTTGTTTTTTAAGATGGAAAGAATCTTGAGGTACAAATCGTTTGTATATTAGCTGTGTTTTAGAGATAAAGTTTGATCGATAAACAAGATGTGGTGCGTGTGAATCTGAAAAACATATGATTAAAAACATCTCAGCATATTTTTGTAGTGGTTGTTGGTCTCTTGCTCTAAATCTTTTTTCAAAATTTAGATTCAAAGTGCAGCTTTCTGCAGGTATTGGCATTAACTTGCCTTTTTTTTATTAAAAAGAGAAACTAACATTAACATTACAAGTTATTAGAGTATATATTTCTGCTTGGCATATCTTTGGTATTTAAAAGAATTTGTCCCTTCACCCCTTTAACATAACAGGAGACAAGTTGTCCAAACTAAAATCAGTCCAAACAAGCATCAGGGTACATGTAGCAAAATGTGATGCTGCAGAAATGCTTTGCTTCAAGTATATTGAGGATGTAGGATGAGGTCACAGACTTCTCCCAAAGGTTTTTCCATTAATATGGATATTATTCAGGATTGGGCGTTCACAAAGTATTAGGTTTAGAAATAGAAGCATCATCACACACATTTTCATCTTATATTTATTACCAGCAGTTATTAGTTCTTAGTCTCTGATGGATTAGAAATCACCAAAAAATCTGCAAAGATTTGAACAGTTCTGTCCTCGCGTAAAGCTCATTTGTGTAATGGAAATTACAAGGCTGCTGTACATTATGTGAGGACAGTGTAAAACAGTTTTTACAAAGTCTACTTAAATGTTTTGTTGCAAGAGCAAATGTTCCTCCCTGTCCATTCAGTTTCCCTGGACCATGACTCTAAGGACTATATGGTCAAGCTGGAAGGTAAAACATTTACCTAAGCGCTATTCCTTAATCTTAACAGAAAGCATGACAGGGCTATGGCTAAATGACATGGGAAGTAAACAGAATGACATAGATTATATTACTTTATTTATTTTAGCAGCCTAAAAAATGAAGGAAAGAAGCAGCCAAAGTTCTGTCACTCTGTTCATATCTTCCTGTTTTTAGGTGTCTTAAAATGAATCTGTAAATTTGTATGAAAATAACTGAGCATTGCAGTGACACCGCCCAGAGACATGCTTTTTTACCTCACCCAAGGCAACTGTTTTTAGTGGCATCCATCTGTCTGTCTGTCTGTTAACAACGTAACTCGTAAAGACTGATTTTGATCAAATTTTTAGGAAATCTCTGTAATGGTATAAGAAACAACTGATTAGATTTTAGGGATGATCCAGATCACCACCCAGATCCAGGAATGCTTTTTAAAACTAGAATCGCCAACATTCCAATACCCCCTAAAACTGCCAGACGGGGTCCTTTTGACACTGATGCAGCATAAAAAGGATGAAGGTGGCGTTTACAGAGGCCTTTATTTTTTCTTTGAATCTTTTTTTAATCATTCAGCTGTGGACAAAGCTTCAATAAATAAACATTTCATGTGGAATTACTTTGGACTTGTACCAGCTTACAACATTAACTTAGCTAACATATAACAAAATTAAATAATTTTTAATTTTATTTGTATTTTTTATCAATTATCTGAGAATGAGCAATTAGAAGAAAAGCATCATGATGCTAAAGTAAGGAAACAGAGTGTTCAGTCATGTCTAAAACATTATAAATCACAGCAACAGGCCATCTTCTATTGCAGCTTGACATGAATACTTCCTCAACCTCTTGCCAAGGATGTCTACTCCTAACTTGGTCTTAATGTAGTAATTATCTCCCCATCTGAGTCTTCCTCATTCATTTGTTGAAGCATCTTGTTTGACTCTTAAAAAATTAACTCAAAATGTTATGGATGGATTTAGATGAAATTCAGGAAATAAAGGATAAAGGGACAAGTGATTACATTTTGGGGGTGATCCGGATCACCATCTGGATCCAGGAATGTTTTTAAGGATTCTTTACTATGGAGAGATGGGGATAATTTTACAGCCACTACAGCTTCAAAATCATCAGATAATGCCCAGAATCATTGGCAAAAAAATAAAAAAATCAAGATGACATCATGGTAAATGTTATAATCTGATATTGTTTGACCCGGGTCATGTTGATATTCTTGCTCTGGTGATACAGAAGGTTCAAAATATAGGGGGCACTGGGTGGGCCTGGTAGGGTTTTTCTCAGGGGAGTGACCCTACATAGCCTGCTGCAGTTCTGCGCTCTCTGAGTGCATCTTGTTGTTTAAGGTAACTTAAAGCAAATTTCTAAAATGAAAGAGAAGCTCAACTAAAGTAGAAATCTTGCTGTAACTGTAAGCTGAAACTAAGTATGTGGAAGCTAGAAAATACAGGAAACTGTAAACAGCTACAAATTATAAGTGTGGTTGGAATTAATAAAAGAAGAGGAGTTAAAATAACTAATAGAAGATATATCTAGAATATCTAACTTCATCATCTATCTAACTTCAGTTGCTCTATGAGTTAGCAATCATCTACTCAGTTTCCCACGAGAATCGGAAACAGCATCATTTTTATGTCCTTACAGCAGAACATTGAAGTGGAAACATTTCAATGTCAACAAAAGTGAAGCTGTAACCTGAAACCTTCTGTAAACAGAAATGAAAACAACCAAATCACCTGCTTTCTTTTATTTCCTCATCCTATTCCTCTGGGATGTAGTGACCACACAGTGCAGGCATTGTCCACCCACAGGTCCTGCTACCCACAGGTCCTGCCACCCACAGGTCCTGCCACCCCGCCATGAACAGCCTCCAGTCTATCGATGTTAATACAAACTCTGCAGTTTTTCCAATGACTTGTGGACGTTATGATAACATTCAAATTATAATGCACGTTATTTTTAAGTTCTGTGCTTAAGGTCTCTGCTCAAAAATAGCATTTAAAGTGATATGAGAATATCTCTGCAACCACGAGGACTATTTGCATACTTCTAGTCATAGTAAATGGAACACATGTGAGATTTGTTAAGTTGTGTAAATACCTATATATGTGTTATAAGTGAAGAAAAAATTGAAATGTCACATCACACAGACAAAAAAGTTTACCTAAAAAAAAGAAAGTCTTTTTTTTGCTCTTTTTCCCATCATGGTAAAATATCCCTGCTGATAATGTGATTCCATCTGATTTTACTTAGTTGTTGTGGCTTGTTTTAGAGTCACATTTGAGCTTGATAATACAAAAGCATGTAATGGCAAAAATTATTCGACAGGTTTTGAAAGTAAAACGTTCTTGTTTAAGTTATTTCCACAGAGAAAAGTTATCAGTTTTGCAGAAATTGAATCAGAAAGACTCGGACTTCATGATGGAGCTACATGATCAACTTTTGAACAACCGGGATAAAAGAAAGATGGATTACATGATCCTCCATCATGAAAAATGGGATTCCCAAATCCGGATAGTTTTTATCCAGATTGAATCTTTTGAACAACTGGCCCCTGAGGAGCATCTGCAATGTGTTGGACAAATAATCCAGAGAGCCACACAGATACAGAAGGCTGTAAAAATATTGGGCTTGGGTGGCATTAGATTAACAAGATTATACGTTGGATACCTTTTGTTAATTTAAATAAAGCTATAATTTATCCACACTCAGCTCTTAGTCTTCTTTGGAGCCTATGAGCTGAGTCATACCACTGAGTTAAAATACTTAAGAAAGACATTTTTAATATTTTTAAGCCAGTTTCCGTTTTTGAAGGACTCGGGATCATCAGTTTCCTTTATTTAGTTTTATTTTATTTTTTTGTTGCATTATAATATTATATTCTGCATAATTTGATGCTTGTTTATTCAAAATTTCTGCAACTGATATGTGTTTTTGCTTTAACATAGTAAAGTCTCAAAAATAAAAAGCAGGTTATGACTGATGTCATAGTTTCCTCGTGACACATTTACAGTCTGTTTGTATTTTGCTCCTTAAAATTTAAACTGCAGAAGGTGCTTTTCTGAAAGGGTAATAATGTCTATGAATTTTTCTAATAGTCTCATGACTGATCTCTGCAGTGCGTTCATGCCTGCTGTCCATGAGTCTTAGATATGGGAGGGATCTTCCAACCACAGATTCCATTCAGATAATGTAAGAAAACCTCAACCAGTTTTTTTATCTTAATCACAGAGAGAGAAAGTGTGCAGTGGGTGTGTGAGTGGTTTGTACCTGTTGGTTTCCTGTTTAAGACGCCCCAGCTGGACTCCCAGGTTATGATGCGATCGTTGATGTTCTTGGGAGTGGGAGGTGTTCAGTACGCTGACGACAGAGTGGGCGGGGTCAGCTGATGTCCCCGGGTCATCTGAGTTTGAAGCTAAAACAGGGCCGAACTCTGCTTCCT
Source organism: Melanotaenia boesemani (assembly GCF_017639745.1). Lineage (NCBI taxonomy): Eukaryota > Metazoa > Chordata > Actinopteri > Atheriniformes > Melanotaeniidae > Melanotaenia > Melanotaenia boesemani. The sequence continues at coordinate 3,681,615 of NC_055699.1, read as the reverse complement.
CTTCATCGACTTCATCATCCTTCTCTGCCCCCTCACATTCTGACGCCGGTCCAAAATGTGTCTGCAGCTCTGGAGGTCAAATGCATGATATTACTCCTAATTCTACTTTACTGTAATAATAATTTATATTGTGCTATTTAGACACTGTCCTTAATTTAAATTAAATAAATATTTGACTGAGCTGTTTAAGTTTTTTATGCCAAAACATCATGTTTCAGCCATCTGTGTAGCCTACCTGGTATGAGGATGGTGATAGCAGCCTGCACAGCCCGGCGGATGATGTTGTCCATAGCAAACATCCAGTGGGGTTTAATGTGATGATTTCTCAGGACCTTGTTCACCTGAGAACATAAGGACACACGCTTGAATATTTTTTGTTTTAAACTGACTCAAAGTATATACTTTCTGTAGTTTTAAATCTATGGATTGTTGGATCATTTCTGCAGAGTTCAGCTGATCTGAAAGATTTAAAGTCATTTTTTTATGCAATTTAACTTTTTATAGCTTTCTAAAGGAAATAAACACAATTTTTACATCCCACATTTAGCCTTTTTTTATAATGGGACTGCACAGAGTGCTTTTCAGGACTTTCCATCGGTCTTCAGATAAGCCGAAGAATTTCACACATATGCCAAAAACAAAAGGAAATAAAGAAAGACATCTGTAGAATAAGTAAACATTTTCTATCATGTCAGTGCTAAAATCAAAAAGTCCCTACCTCCTTACCCACACTCATCCAAAGACACACTTAGCCACACCCACACACACACACATACACACAACATTCCATTAACTCTAATTCATATTTACTTTATGCTCTTTGTTTAGCCTTTTAGTCACATTTTGAGTCTATTTGACATGTTTAAAAGATTTTTTATTTTTTTAATACTGACTAATCTCGACTGACTAATTTTGTCCCAACAAGTAAATAACAAACTGTCGGGCAACTTTGGCCTCTGCTTAATCTGAATCACATAGTGTCAATTCTGTCCAATTAAACCAGCACATGAAGGTGTTTCATTGTGTGTATTTGTGCAGACCGAGTCCTGGAAGCCAAACAGCACCAGCTGGATCTGGTTGATGGAGGTGGAGTCGAAGTCGAGGTCCAGCTTGAGCTTGGAGATAGTGGCCGCCATGACACGCCTCTCCGGAGAGTGGATGAAGTCCCGAAGGATGCAGATAATCTGCTTGATGTGATCCACAGACAGCTGGAGCTCTTCACTGCCCTGTTCACACACAGGCATTTGAATTTAAAAAAATAGAAACACGTCAGAATTATCTACTGACTGAGCTGAAACTGTAATCATCACAGTCCCAAAGTGAAGCCTGTTAGGATTCAAACGACTGAGCAGGGTCTAGTATCATGTGATGTTCTGTCAGGAAACAAGTTGTAAAATAAAATGTGGTGATGGAAGTATTTTAATAGAGCTTTAACACCACCTACTGGTAATTGTGTGCTTATTTTCATACACACCAGTGTAATATGCAGCCATTGTTTCCAACATCACAAACCCTGTTAGTTTTCTTTAGATATAAAATTCCTCTTAAACAGAGATTATATTTCTTTTTGATGTTGTCATGACAATGGTATCAAATTTTTAACTCATACATTTTTTATTTGAATTTTTATTAGCATATGTATTGTATTAACTTATCTATTAAATAAGTGGCCACAGCATCAGTTTGACTGTCTTCTTCTCTATTTCCTGGTCACTTTTGATGCTACAATAAAAATCTCCAACAGCTAAAACCCACGGAACTACCTAACAATCGCTAATTCAACATCCACCTGGCGTCCTCTGTCCGTGGAGCTCTGTCCAGCATGTAAAAGTCAGTCTGATGTTGACTCTAGTCTTGTTTCTTGCTCGGTCTCTGTCTCTTTCTCTTCCTCCATTATCGTCCTCTTGGATTTCTTTGCTTAAATAGCCACAGTGCCAATGGCCAATGCATTGATATCAAGTTTCTAGCGTGTGACGCAGTGCTGTTTTTCCCTGTGGATCTTCCTGTGTATTAGAGATGTCCATGAAACCTTAAACAGTACATCTCTGCCTTGAAATGATGTCTATTTTTTCTTTTTGATTTTTGAGGCACTTCTTGGTAACCCTGAGACAAACATAGTGTAATGCTGGCTTACTTCAGAAGACTTTGAAAAGAATTGGAAAAGACTCTAGAAACTACCAGTTCACACCTGCTCACATCTAAAGACAAATGTTTAGACATTTGTCTTTAGACTTAAAACTCTAAACTTTAGAGTTTTACGTCTTAGCCTAGTCTCAGACTGGGATTTGATTGAAGACTGTGGATCACTATTTACAAGACTATAACTAGATTCTTTCAGCATTTTTTGTGATTTGTTGGACAGTTGATATGGAACAGGGCTGATCTGCCCACAGCAAAGCAAACAAGGAGAGAGTTTCCTTCCAGGATCAATAGAGAGTTAAACATCATTATTTAATGGGCTTTTCCATCTCCACCAGGTGTTACACCGACTCATCAGCATCTGGAGGGATGAATAAGTTTTCTATTCTGCCCTCATTTGTTGGATCATTATACTGTAACACATAAATGATCTTAATAACCATCTGCACCTATTTCTGGACGTTCCACCTACAACGTTTCACCGCTTCTTGTTTGTCTTTTTTTTTTTTTTCATCCGTTTTTGTCGTTCTGACAGTCAGGAGTCCTGTTTCTGCTTTTGTCAGAGCTCATCTATTGGTTGCTGATCACTGTAACTTGCAATAATATAAAACACGTTTGATATCGTCGCAGACCCACTAGGGAAAGATTCACATGAAACAGTAAATGGCAAATGGCCAGTACTTGTGTCTTGTTGCCAGACCGGAGCAGGATAAGTCAAACAATTTTAATTATATCCATATTAATTTAGATGTTGTTGGATATATCCGGGTGTATATAAATTATTTTAAGAAGTTTTAATTAATTGAGATCAACTGAGATGGGGGCTCATTTGAAGCGGTGGCCAGTTGGTTGGGCAGCGCTCTGCTTCCTCCTAGTGTCAACAGTGGGTTCTCCTACGGTTGTAGTGGTCCTTAAAAAGCTGGTGTAAAAGTGAATCCCTTGGAGTGTGTGTACCAGCGGCTGTGCAAAAAAACCTGTGTGTTGTGCTTCTTTTAGGGTGTATGACCTTTTTTCTTAGTTTGCGGTGTGGGTGAGCAGGATTGTGAAATAGTTGTCTAGCTGTCCCAGACACCCTAATATAGCTATTTATTAATTCTAATAAAGATTTGTATTTTCAGTATTTTTAACCTGTCTGTGGTGGGAGCTCTTTTTCCTCTAATACCGGGCCAGACCGGATTAACATAGGTGGTGGCAGCTCAATGCTCTCAACAACGAAAATTATTACAAACACAATGTGTTCCTTAAAGTATAACCAGAGCGCAACTCAGAAACAAAGCAGGACAATGTCATCCAACAGTTTGTGTTCTTACTTCTTGGTGATGCTTTGTAAAGCCATTTTAAATGGAGATTTAATTAACAAAAAGAACATCTGTTGCTTTAAACAAGGAGCCATTCGTGCTTTGTTTTCATGCCAGGTCTCACGCGAAGTGACTTTTTTTTCATCCAATCAACAGACTGCTGTGTGTCAAGCTCCACCTTTTTAGGTCTGCTCAGTTAGATTGGTACCCCAACGGAAAGGTACCAAAAAAGTAGGAAGGGTCTGGTCGGATATTAGGGTACCCTTCCCAGTTTTCATGTGTTGAAATGCAAAACAATACCCCTCGATCTGCCATGTTAGTGGTTAATAGTGTCAAAACAGACTGTGTAGTCTTGCCAGAAGGCGGCAGTATAGGCTACATTGTTGGTGGCTGTAATATAGTTTAAAATAAAAAATCCTAACTGGAAAAATCTTACTTTATCTTTGTTTTCTTACAAAGTTTCTCAACAGGTGTAGCAGCTGGTTTTACTGTTTCTTGTGGCTGCTGTTTGTATATCTTTTCTCACTCTCTCCTTTTATCACACTACCCCTTTCCGTTGCCTCCCCTTGTCAGGTCCAGCATTAAAATGTTACTTAGAAATGTCCAAAAAAAAGTACAATAATCAAGTATCAATGGAGGCTTTAAATCCTCAAATCAAGTTTAGCTTTGTTGAAATTTGTTCAGCACAAAAAGGCAACCAGACCATCTTTCTGCTGTCATTATTCTGGACAAGTAAAAAAAAAAAGGAAAAACAGGTGGGTCCCCCACTGTTTGAGGGGACGAGCCTCAAATAATAGGAATGCTGGTTGAGGCGGCAGATTATGGACTAGGATTCCGGTCAGAGAATCAAGGCACTTGGAGAGAGAGATCTGATTTCTTCTTCTTTAATAGAACTTCTGAGGTTTAACAGTGTTGTACAGGATACTGGTAAACGGGTCTCTGTGTGGGTGTGTATTTTGTGTGTGTTAGTGGTCTGAAAGGAAAACAATAAAATGTATTACAAAATGTCCAACATAATATTCTGCAGAGGGTGCTGTTGAACCCTGAACTGTAGGGCTTTCTCACACCCACTATGAATGTGTAAAAAAGGATTTGTGTTCCCACAATGTGAAGAATACAAGTTAACGCACACACACACACCTGGATGTGGTTTTCTTTGAGGTTGGAGATGACCTTTTCCTGGTCATCATTGAGGACCTTGTACAGAATAGCCCGTCTCTCGCTGTCCTTCTTCAACAGGAACAGACCGCTGTCCCTGTCTTCAGGTGAAGCGGGGCCACTGCGGTCCTCGGACACAGAACTCTCATCTGGAACACTGCAACACACAAACACGCACACACTGTGACTTCATTGCTACATAGAACAAGAATTACACAAATGATTTACAACAGTGTGACACGCCACTCAGTTTATTTACAGATGCAACCCTCTCCTGGCTACTGTGTGTGTCCAGGAAAATGCAGGGGCAGCATGAGTCAACCCAGAAGGACGTGCACGGATGTGTGCACGCACATGTATCTGTGTACAACCAAGGACGTGTGTGTGCACAGCCACCAGCTGAAGATCACAACATTATCCAAACTCATTATATCGCTGTTGTAAAAGGCAGCAGAGAACAAGCAGGCCACCTGCCACCAAAAAGCACTCATACACTCACACACATTCACTCACATCTTCACATCATTTCAGCTGTAGTAGGATTTGTACGTTGTTTTAGAATTGCAATATTTTCTTGTATTTTATTTTCACACTGTGAAAATGCATTACTTTTTTTCTGATTATATCCAAATGATTTGGTGGATTTTATAAGAACAATAACTTGTGAACTTTAGCTCTGTTTATGATGGAAAACCTCTACATTTCTTACCTTAGGTAACTGGAGTTGGAGGGTTTGAGGAGGTTTTCTGAGCCAGAGCGTTTCTTCTTCTGGAAGAAAACATCTTGTTTGGAGTCGCAGTCTGGACTCACAGAGCCGTGTTCACTGCTGCTGCTACCGGCAGCCTCGCCCTGCAGCTGCACTGGTATGGAGACATTTTGGATATAGTCTGTCAACACAAACATAAAGGAAAGACACATGAGCACATGTACACAATCTTAAATTCCCGCCTGCTACTTTAACTCAACATTGATCTGTTTTAATCTGTAAAAAAAATTCAAATTCTCTTTAGTGTTGTGTAATTGTAACATGTAAATTTGCTATTCTATACTACTTCTAACAGACCTCATCTAAATATGTCACTTAAGTAAAATCCTTTAGTAAGCTACTCTCATTCACATATTTGCATCAGAAGTTGTGACCCATTAAAATGGTGTCACTCTGCTCTGATAAAATCCTGAAAAAAAATCACTATTTAAAATTATTTTAAAGACAACATAATTGTAATGAATTTGGCTATACTTACACATACTGTATATTGATCTCCCACCAAGAAATGTATATTCACATACTTCTGCTTATAACTCGGTTACTGTGCCGTGCATGTATACTGAAACAAGCTTGGTGGGCCCGTTAAGTGGTCAGATGCAGCTATAACCATCGCTCAATTTAACTTCAGTTGTTGTTAGTATTGATGTGCAGGCCACCCCTAATACACCATCACGTTAAGGAAACATGAGCTGCTGACCTCATGACAGAATCTCAGTACTTTCAGATACTTGCCATGCCACAACCTGCTCTGAAGTGCCTGATTTTTCCCTCACTTAAATCAAAGAAATCTTAATTTAACCACAAACACAAAGATCACTGAAGAGCCACATGAAAAAAGAGCAATGTCAGCTTAAACTGTGTTTATGTAACCTGATGGTTTGAAGGCGATCTTGCTCTTTTTGCCCTTAGTGTTGTGCCTGAGGAAAAGGTCTCTGAGCAGGTCCGAGGCAATAGCTCTCTTGTGAGGGTCGGGCTCAAAGCACCGCAGGATAAAGGACTTGGCCTCCAGCGACAAAGACTCTGGGATCTCTGGGTGGATTTTAAACATGCCCACCTGCAACATAAAACCATAATTTCCTCACAGACAGTCTGGATATTAAAAATATGGATTCAAGATTTGACATAGTAAAGAAACAAAAAGAAAATGTAAGCTTCATAAAAAAAAGTCAAAGTCTACCTTGAACATGGCAGCTTGGGGCTCTCCCAGCTCATGGAATGGAGGTTTCCCAGTCGCCATTTCTATGATGGTACATCCCAGAGACCAGATGTCCGCTGGGGCCCCGTAGCCTCGAGGGCCCTTATCAATGATTTCTGGAGCCATGTACTGCAGTGTGCCTTTGAGCAAATAGACAAATTATACAACATATATAGGCGACACATTCTAAACAAGTTACTGACTTATTATCAGTGGTTCCCAAACTTTTTCTACAGGCCCCCCTTTTCATCGACAACCCCCACCCCCCCACGACAGTAAGTTCACCAGTGGCTTCATACTGTCAAATGCTGCTATTTTGTTCATAAAACACACTGTGGTCTCTCCTATTGCTAACTATAACCATTACTTGACCATTACCAGGTCATGCCCTGGGCAAGACATGCGGTTTTTTTTTTTTCTTTTTTTTGCTGGCCGCTGGCTTTGATGACAGAAACATGGCGTCCATGTCTCTCTTCCCTGCTGCAGCGGTGCTTCTGACGTGATCGGGAGAGAGCGGGTTTATTAAAATAAAGAGATGTTTTCAGTCTTGAACAGGAAGAAGAATAAAAGAACCGACGTTTCTCTTTGTCAAAACACATGCAGATGGACAGAACATCGTAATTTTTGGACGGGAAACTTTATTTATTATTATTTTTTTTAATAAATGCGGTTTTAATTTATGCAAGACAGCAAAGGTAAGACATTCTTTCTGACTTTTACAAACGTGAAGCATAAATCGGGTCTTCTTCTGCCTCTGGTTCGGTGAATCTTGGTCATATTAAGATGAAACTTCCAGCTGTGGAATCTGTGAGATGTGAGCTTTCAGTAGAGGAGTCGTTTGTTCGTGTTCATGCCTTGGGGTGGACACGGGGAGACATAATTTGTGTTTACATATTTTTCTGACTTTGTGTAGCTGCTCTTTAAATAATTTGTTGTCTTAACTGTGTTTGGTGGACATAGAAATGGTTTTACTGAGCTGGTAGCTGAGATTGTGGACTTTCTGTGGATACCACACATGTTTATAGTTACATCTACAGACCTGATGCTACACCTGGAACGAGATGTTAACCCCTAAACTCCCGGTAGCGGAGGCTGAAAATTAGAGTTTAGAGAATTTATAGGCCAGAAATCTGGATAATGAAGTACTAAAGGTGCATGGATGGAGGTTATTGTGCATATTGTGAATAATTTCTCTCTCCTCACCATCTAGAAGCTGTGAGATTCTCATCCTGCTTTCTGTCTGTTCACCTGATGCTGATATTCATCACATATTGTTCCTTCTGTGTTTAGAAGGAAGCAGCTTCACAGCTTTAAATCCATCCTGCTGACTTTTTACCTTTTAGTTAGTAAATCCTGAACATTTCATCCTTCTTTCTCATAAATATTTGATTTTATAAATATATATGAAGAAATATTTTATCTGAAAATTGCTGCTAAACCTGTTTATGTGTTTAGTGCAGGGGTCTGCAACCTTTCCAATCCAAAGAGCCATTTTTCCCTCAGCCAGCTAAATAAAACTCCTTTAGAGACGCAAATGTTACGAGACTTTTCAAAAAGGCAACTTAATATATATTTTTAATGAAGAGCCACCATACGAGGTTTATTATTTTTGAAGAACTGCATTTTTATTCCCATTTTTAAGGTTTCAAAATAAAGAAAAACATAAAACCTTTATAAAAAAAAAAAAGAGGATAGACAGACTTTCTGCTAAGGAATGATGTGAGAGAAAGGGGAAAAAAAGTCCATGGTTTCCAACCTAATGACAAGAAAGATAGATTTAAAAAAAATATTTTAGCCACATATTTAGAGGCATTGTGGAAGGTCCAGAGAGACACTTGCAGCTCCAGAGTTGCAGGTTGGAGACCCCTGATGTCGTGTTTGTAAACCAAAACTTACTGCATTTTCTTTTTATAGCTGTAGGCCTTTTTTTAAAGGAAAGAGACATTTTGTGCGTAACGATGCGATTAATCGCGATTAATCGCAGCATGTCATGCGATTAATCACGATTAAAAATTTTAATCATTGCCCAGCACTAGTCTTTATTTATCAAAATCTTTCTTTTAAACCCAGGTATTTTGTTTTATTATAAGTATATTTTTAAGTACAAATGACATAAATTTGGCAATAAAGCTCTTTTAAATAAATGAAAAATGGCTAAAGTTACAAAAAGTGACAACGAAAGGATTAACTTTCATCCCACTATCTCATGTGTATCCTCTGCTGCCAGAACTTCAGAGCAGATTTACGACTGGAGCTATAAAAACTGAGTGAGAGCTCAGTGGGAGAAACAGCAGTGGAGAAACAGATAAGCAGATACACACACACCTGCTAATGAAAGGTAAACACCCCTCTGCCTCTGCTTGATTAGCTAATCTAATTACACACCTCTGTGGCTGCAGGAGAAGGCCAGATGGCCAATGAATGTGCATGTCTGCGTACGCTGGTGTGTTGGAGTGTTTCCATAGAAGCTGATAGTGGCTCTTGACATTTTGAGGGTCATTTGATATTTACACTCATAGTCTAAGACTGCAGCATTTCGATGACTCCATTTATACTGCACAGACTGCATTACTGTTTGTATATGTAGAACTGGTTGGAATTTGTGTTTAATTGGTCTGTGTAATTTTAGCAAATTTTACTTATAAAACAAACAAAAAAAAAAAATAGTCCAGCCATCCATTTTCTTCCGCTTATCCGGAGTTTTTTTTTTTTTTTTTTTTAAATAGGAAACACAAAAACTATTTGTTTTCACCATTTCTGTTTTCCTGATCTAAATTACAAAGTTGGATAACTGTTATCATTTTTCCACTTCTCTGCTTGTGGTTGCAGATACTGAGCAGATGGACTGTTAAGTTTTTGGTTAAATTTCTTTGACACTTTGTTTGAAGCAGGCTGTCAAAGAGTTTTTGTTTAGCAAACGATGCACATCAGCTGTGGGTGCTCTCTGGTCTCTGGCCTGACTATTTAACTCTATTATATGAAGTTTCAGTGTCAGCATTAGAGCTGAATGTTTATTGTAAAATCTAATTTAAATTCAGGTTTATCAAGACAAGGTTAAGATTATTAAGTGCAGCTGTTCTGGATATAGTAACATTTATGGGTGCACACTGAGCCTAGATAGACTAATCTATATTCATTTCTAAATTTGCATGATTACCAACCTTCCACAGAAACATTGTACTTTTTGAAAATCAGAGCATCTTTCCGTTGCTTTTCTGCAGTGTTGCAAAGACAAAAAGGGTAGTTTGTTTTTCTGTTTTGTCTTTTGTGACTGCCAAATAAGAAAACAATTAACCTTTATTGATTTTCTATCAGCTATTTGATCAACATAATTTTTATTTTGCATCAATGTCACTCTTTCAGCATAGTTATTATGGCAGGCATCGGGTTAGATTTAATAATTCCAATGCTGATGTCTGTTTGATCATCAGGAGCAGGATCTGTAAAAAGAAACTGCTTCCGAGCAGGTTAGGGTTAGTCCCGCATCAGTTACCATGGCGATTAGCAGCTAAAATAAGAGCAAACTTCACAACATTAGAGGCTGACTTTCAGCTTGTTAAGCAGCTGATCTCTTGCACCTCTCTGTCCTCCTGGGCATGTGAGAAATCACGCAGAATGGTTATGTAATGTAATATATTGGAGGTATGCAGTCTTTTTGTTTGTTAACCTTAAACTCAGACACACTTCTCTGTATCTACAGCTACAGCTGGAAAAATTATCATTCTCTCATACATTAAACCATTCTTCATTTTATTAATGTATATGTGAAAAAAGTATGGAAATAATGCATTCTGTACATATTTTTATGATTATAATATAGTTTCAACACAGCGTACGTCTGGGTCACGTAACTTACTTCCATTTTTGTTATGAGAAAGAAAAAAATAAATAAAATACAACAGTTTGTTTAACCAATTGTTATTTTTGGTCTGGGGAAAAAATTAAAAAAAAAGGTTATTTTTTATTTTAAAGAGAAAAACTCACTGCCTGAAAATGCAGACTATAGTAGTTTATCTTTAATTTTAGTCGATTTAGTTCGGTTTTCCTTTAAGTTACAAAAGACTGTAAGTTTTTATTATACTTTTTTTCCATTTTTTTTCTTGGCCTTTTCATTCATTAATTACAATATTGACTCGTAGAAAATGTTCTCAACATGACATTAATCAGACTAACTTTACATTTTCAGAAAATGTCCCCTAACAGCTTAATTTCTGCACTTTTATCTGTTTTTTTTTTCTTTGTTGCTTTTGTTTATGGATTTATAAAAGTTTATAAGTTCTTTTAACCAGTGAAAGCAAATTTACAGACTGCAGCTGAAATTCACTGAAGCAGCAAAGGTGTAAACAGCTACCTGTGAATGTTTCTGTGCAGGGATTGACTCCGGCCAGCCGCTTTGAGGTTCCAAAGTCAGAGATTTTCAAGACGCCACTATAAGTGTTTACCAACACATTATCACCCTGAAGAAGACGCAGACAAAAACAAAAAGAGAAAAAAAGGATTAAAAGGCAGTAAGGTCTCAGTCTTTAAACCCCATTTCACTGGGCTTGAAAGCAGATATAAAGACCTTGTTCTGCAGACTTTCTAAAGGTCCATGAATGTTATCCTGTGATCATTGCCTGCTTTTTCACTCATTTTCAGCCCATTCTTTGTACGTTAACATTTTTAGAGGAATGTGTTTGTTTGTTAGGACACTTATCACTGACCTTTAAATCATACAAAGCATTCAAAGGCACCAAACTTAAGGGACGTGTCAGTATTTTCTCTCTATATCACACACAACTAAAATTTAATTTCATTGATACTCTTCGTAGAAGCTTGTCAAAAAGTTGCATAATTTCTTCCCATTAATTTGGCATTTTTCATGGATGCAGCTAAAGACAACACAGTTCAACAGACATAATATAGTATTATTGCTACAAGATTATTCTCAAAGAGCTGTTGGCCTTAACTTGGCATATCGCAGAATGGTGTGCAGTGTGTCCTTCTAAATCTAAATCCTGAGGAAACTGGACAAGTAGACAAATGAAGAGGTGCCAGGCCTTTATATAAAGCAATCACTTGGTAGGACGTTAGAGATGCATCTGTACCTTTAGTTGATCCATCTACTTTTCAATGAATCCTCATTAAAATGGTCTCCATGGTGGATGCTAAAAAGCCATTCTTAGAGAAGGGAACTGGGGGCAAAAAGGCCAAACGACTAAAGAACTGGACTGAAAATTGTGTTGTGATGAGTCCAGACCTCAGGATTACTGAAGAAAGATAACTGAACAAACAGAAGCCAATATCCAAAAAGCTTTGGAAAGTCCTTCAAAAAGTCCTCAGAACTATTCCTGACGACCACTTACAGAAATTAAAATTAAGTTTGTCTAAGAGGATTCAGCCTGTGAAGAATAAAGGTTCTCATTATAGCTCTATATACTGTCTTTCTAAAATGTTCACATGTTTGAAGGTCATTTAAAATTTACACTTAACATTTTAAACTCTGAACTTCTGAGGCATTCGGTGTGTTAACACAGGGGCTTATTTTTATTGGACTCTAAATGCACTAAATCATCTTGTCCATTATGTTATATTTAACTGACTAAATTTGTTGCATATTTACCATAAAGATTAAGTCAAAGAACCAAACAAAGAAACAAAATAATATAGTAGAAAAACTTTAAAATGAACTTTTCATACTTGAATTGATCTTTCTCCCATTGATAGGCTGGAGATAACAATATTGTCCTTATTTAATATATGAAACTCAAAAGCTTAGTTTATTCAAATTAAATCTGTTTTCTTTTAAAATTCAGTGTTGACACATTAGTTTGTGATCTTAAGCACCTTAATGTCTCTGTGGACGATCTGGTTTTCGTGCAGGTAACGCAGCCCCTCCAGGATCTGCCTGGTATAGAAAATGATGGTCGCCTCCTTCAAAGGGCCCCATTTTGACCGCAGCAATGCGGACAGGCTTCCTGGAGAAAGGAGACAAGGAGTGTCCAAAACCTATCATGAAATGGGAAGATGACCAAGCAGTTAGAGAGACCGCCCGGTAACCGAGAGGTCACAAGCATCGATCTCTGAAACAGAATATTGGTCCCTCATGAGCATGACGTTGTTCATAACTGAGAACATCTACCAGAAATAAAAGAATATTTAATTTACTGTATATTTGGGTCATTTGAATTTTCTTATGTCTCTTTTTAATGTCTATGAAATACTGTCCTTGTCGGCTAAACACATTTTTTTACTGTACACAGAATGAATAAAATGTAGAGGATGTAGAGTCAGGCTGAAATGCACTGTTACCACTACACAAAGCTTTGTACAAACATACCTCCAGGCACTTGCTCCATGAAGATCTTGATGTATCCGTTCTCAGAAACAGAACCCAAATACTGAACGATGTTTCTGTGCTTCAGGTACTTGTGAAGGGCAATTTCCTCATGAAGGGGCTGCGAGTATCTGAATCACAGGAGACAAACTGCATTTTGTTTCTTTGCTATAGTGAGCTAATAAAACTGCTTCATGTCTTCTGGTATCACATTAATGGACAAAGGACAGCACACGTCCTATAACTCATACAAAGTCATAGGAAAACAGTACACACTTTCTATTTGACAGTTTTATGTATCTGCTCTTCATCAGGTCTTTAAATATGGTAAATAAACTTTAGATGAATATGATGTATAATGTGTTTGAAATCATTATGTTGCATGAGCAATGGCCAAGCTTCATCCATCAGACAGATGGCTTCACATTTGACTCTGGAATACAGAGTTCATGGTCCACTCAAGGGGTCCTTTGGCTGCAAAACAAGCCCAAACCATCAGCCCTCCACCACCGTGCTTGACAATTAGAATGAGGTATTTGTGCTGATATACTTTGTTTGATTTTCACCAAATATGCTGCTGTCTGTTATGACCAAACATTTCTGTTGGTCTCATATGTCTAAATGATGTCGTTCTAGAAGTTTTGTAGTTCGCTCACACTGATGATGATCAGTTAATAATTTGATTAGCAGCACCTGGTTGCTTGAGATCTTTATTTCTGTGGAAGACTTTGCTTTTTACTTTGCTTCCAAACTTTCTGTCTAGATTTAGTTAAATAAATAATGATTAAGTGTAATATGTCGTGTTTCAAAACATATGATAATAATAATAATGTTAATAATAAGATAATTTAATATGTATGTATAATACATATTTACAAACATTTATACTAATACATAAATTAATTTAATGTTAATAATAACATTTTAAAAACATTTATAGCTACATTTTTAATGATAAAAATTAACATCTTTAATGTTATTTGACTTTACTGAAAATGTAGAAAACTGAATGTCCCTCAGGCCATGAACATACCGGCTGTCTCTTTCAGGAATTTCTTTGATGGCAATCCGGACCTGGTTGCTCAGGTCTCTCCCAGCATACACCACTCCATAAGTTCCCCTCCCCAGCACTACCCTGTCCCCTGTCTCGTTGGTGTCATACTCATACTGTTACACACAAATACAGAGAACAATCAAGTACAGGCCATGTGAAATAAAACAGCTTACAGTTAGAAATATATTTATATAGATGTAAACTGACCTCCAATGTATCTCCATCACCCTCTCCTTCAAGCTCTGCAGCATTCCCTGTACCATCAGATATCATTTCTTTCACCATGGAGCAGAACCTGGTACACACCAACACACATGAATATGATTATGGTTTATTGGGCTTGTGGCCTCGGGGTCAAAATTACACATACAGGTTGAACAAAGACAAACATGACAAACAAACACACCTACACAGACACATCTAGAGGTGTGTTTCCTCACCGACCGCACTGCTCCTCAGTGGAGAAATAGATCTGGAAATCATCAGAGTTGTCGTGGACGTATAAGAAGCAGCAGCGCTCGTCAAACTTACTGATGCTGCAGACAAGGTGACGGGAAATGTCATTAAATTAAGTTATATAACACATTTTAGAGACAGTTTGAGCTTAAAATCAAGCAAAACTTTGAATTTTTTATTTTCATGAGCAGCAAAGTTGCAAATTTTATAATGAGCAATATCTCTTATATAATGAATCAATGTTTTTATTTTACATCTGTGCAAAGCTAAAACATTTTTGTAACTGCTAGTGCAGCCCAGCTACTATTATTCATGGGTCACAGATATCGTGTTACATCTTTCTTTTTTAGCAAACCCCTGGACTCTCCCCCTCCGGCTGGCTTTTCGTGTTACATGGATTATGTAACTGCAGCTCTGCATCATAAGTCACTGTCATGAATGTGGAGGGTGATTAGGTCAGCTGGAATGTTACTCCCAATGGAAATCCCTAATGCAGTTCCAGGTGGCTAAAGCTGTGTTTACTATCAGTTTGGCTTAAATGTCTGAATTATTCTTATTCATGCAGCTGCAAGGAGCTTGCATTTCCCTCCCTCCTCCCTCGTATATGTTTTGAGTAATCCCTCATTTCTCATAATCGCGACCAAAAATGCAAATATAATGCAGAGTAATTATCTTTATAGCTATTATTTTTTATTTGTGACACATTTATGATCCCCAGTCTCTTGGTTTATACCTAATGCCCTTGATGGATGTAGCGGTGAAGTTCCACTCATGGATTCCCTTCTGTAATGAAAGAAAATAATCAAATTTTCCACATTATTTGTGTTTGGATCAAAGCATCGGGACTTGTTTGATGTTTAATTCTAAAGTGGTGAAGAAAATTAAATAAGTCTAGTGGAGAACAAAAACTTTGCTTTTACCGTTTCAGCAGGGGAAACATGCCAGATGGAGACGTTCATTTCCTCAGCCTCATTGTTAATAGACACATAGGAGGGTTGGTAAATCTTAGTTGGTTCTAGAATCAACACCTGTAGAAAGAGCAAAAATAAAATGGGTACAAAATATATAGTTTAACTGTTTAACTCGCATTTAAATCCTCCCTTTTCTCTTTTTGGGCTACAAATATCCATGATAATGAGACAGGGACAAAACGGAAAGACAGAGGGAAAGAGATGGAGAAACAAGTGACTAAGATGAAAGAGGGTGTATCATCCTTCGTTTTACAGTAAATGTGTAAAAAGATGTTTTCTTATTACATCCCCCTCACGTCTTTCCAGTCTTTCAAATGAAAGACGAAGCTGCTTTGGTTACCACCAGCAGCAAATGCATCTAAATAAAAAGACGTATTAGCCCTGAACTAGGAGATTATGGGTGATGTTAAATTGGCTTATCTCAGCCGCGTAGCTGGAAAGCTGAATAAATTAAATCTCCAGCTGCACAAAGTCCTGCACGGGTCCAACTCTTCCAACCTGAACCAACGCTCACCCGTTAGAACTAACATAAAATCCCTCACCCACGGTTATCTCTCCCAGACAAATCTGGACCTGACTCTTGAAAGAAAAACGCGATCCAAACAGCAGCAGATAACACAGTGACAATCCATGGATGTGGTTTATTTCCAGCTAAACTTGTTCTTTAAATATTTAACATAACTTGAATCATATTGAACTGAATCATAAAATCTCTCTGAAATTATTTTGAACAGAGTAGGAGTGGGGGGGTTGGGAGTGTTATTTCCTCCAAAGTGGGGGTATGGTACAAAAAGTTTGAGGACCACTGTCTTAATGCAACTTTAAGCATGTTTGGATGTGTATTTGTACAGGAAACCGCAGTCTGTTGGTGGTGTCTTGTGTGGCCTCAACAATAATGTCCATCCAGAAGTCGAGTCTCTCTCGCTGGGGAGAGTGTTCCACGGCCTGCTTCTTAAACCTTTGGATTAGCTGCAGATTTTGCACCACTGACCGTAAATACCTGGAAGAAAACACAAATTAACCAAATAAAAAATTAGAGGCCAATGAGCCTTGCAAATCCTTTGCAAATCCACTTAATTTCCCTAAACTGATGGTTATTATTTGTATTTCAATGTCATGCACAGGACACCAAATAGGTAACAGCAATAATGACAACAGATTACACAAATTAAAATTCTGGGTTTCTGTAAAAGTTTTAGCCAGGAAGCGATCGTCAGATGTTTCAGTCTTTCAGTGTTAACTGGCCACTGGTATTAAAGAAAGGATTCGTTATAAAAAGAGCTTTTTAAAGCACATACTTAAAGTGTACAAATAAGAACACGTTGATGTTATAACAATATTACAAAACCCTATTTTTTGGGTGCAAGTGGGGTCTTCCTAGACATCACCAGGGCTCTACATTAACTTATTCAATATTTAAAGTTACCAGCCAATCAGAATTTCTGACTAGCCAAATGTGTTTCCAGAAAAATAAAACTATAACGCATTATAAATGCAACTGAATGCATTTAATCATAAATGTTTCTGTAAATCGTCATTTGTTTTTTTTTTTTTTTATTTTATGAAAATGCCAAACCATGACATTTTCTCAACGTTTTTTACTTAGAAACAGAGAAACTTTTGCTCTTAACTCATTTGAAATTATCTACTTTAAAATTTAGTTCAACACTCAAATACAGATTAATTTTAGCTAGCCGACATATTATATTTGAGCTTAACTTAAAGATTTGTCAAAGTAAAACAAAATATGATACAGTCATCTTAACTTAAAATTCCTCCTAATTTCTAATTTAATTTAATCCCATTTCATTAGTGCCCCATCTGGCTATTCTCAGTTTCCTTAGCTTGGTTTTTGTGTTTGCGCAATGACTCTAGTCTGCATGACTGAAAACTATCCACATAGCAGATCTCAATGGCTTTCAGCTCCTCTTTTGTTAACATTATCCCCCTCCCTCTTTTCTTTTCTCATAACCAGCTTGTTGTTTACATCATCCAAACTACAGTTTTATTTTTCTTTCACTTTGTTCAAATTTTCTCCTCATTTAGCTGCACATTGTTCAGGCAAACATTAGCATGTAAAATGACACCACACACGCTAAAGCAGGGCTACGCAATTCGGCCCCTCAAGGGCTGCAATCCACCAGGTTTTCAATTGCTTCTTGACACACCTTAATCAAATTAAAAGAATTTAATAGCTGTCACGGTTTATAGGGGTTTGCTTTGGTGTTTTCCGTTCCTTAGTTTCTATTGTCCTAAGTCTTATGTTTTTTGGTTTCTTGTCTTAATTATATAGAGGCCACACCTCTTGTGTGTTCTATGATTGTTTCTTCTTCATTCAGCTGTTCCCTGTTAGTTATCCTCAATATATATACCCCTTGGTTTCAGTTACCCTTTGCCAGATTGTCGTAGTTTTCCCCCTGTTCTTGTCTGTATCGGTTACCAATTCTCCATTAAACCTCGGATTATTGTACTTACATGCCTCCAGCTTCTTCAGTTCGCTTTTGGGTCCACTTCTTCTCCACCACCATGACAATAGCCTATTAATTTTTGTACAATGACTCATTAATTTGAGTCAGGTGTGTTGGAGCAGGGAAACATGGAAAACCTGCTGGATTACGGCACTTTTAGGACCAAACTGCGTAGCTCTGCACAAAGCTAAACACAGAGCCAGCGGATGTATGCTGCACCATGGAATAGTGTTAATGAGAAATTTAGTGATAGCTGCCAGAAGAAAAAAACTAAATGTTTTGCATCATTGCAGGTGTTAATGTAGAGCCCCAGTTATGACTGATATTTGGTTTTTACATTTCTTAAATCAAGTTACCACTTTAGATGTGAATTAGGTCACATATTGCAATAAATTAGGTGGCACTTAAGGGATCTTTGGTACAGAGAAGACATAACAGATGCATGTTTTTGTAATGTGAAACTTACCATAGAGGTGGCTTCAGTTTAAAGAGCTTCTCAGCAGCTTGAGTAGCTTTAGGGATATCACTAGCTAACATGCTAACGGTGAAGAACTGGCCCACATCCCAGTAGTTATTCATTTTCTCCAGGGAACCCTTGCGCCCCAGAAGACTGTTCAACCTCACACCTACAGAAATATATTTATTTGTGATCATCAAAAATCTACCACCCAAAACACATTATTTAACCCATTTTTCTAAATCAAATTTAAGCACATCCACTGAAACAAATGAGCTTTATAGTGTGCTAGCTTGTGCGCCAATGTAAAAGTAATCAAAGGGATTTGTAAGGTCACCTATTTTTCGTAGCTCAATGGAGCTCTCAAACTGCTGGCCCGCTACTATGAGGAGGACAGCAAGGTTGATGCCAGAATAGAGAGTGGGCTGCAGCTCAAAGCCCTTCCTGTACCTGCAGGTTGAAGAGGAAACACAGATGACAACACCACTGGGAATAAAAAGATAGAAAAACAGATCCATATATTCATGTGTGCTCTCACCACTGTATAGCATTGTCTCTGTTTATGGTGTCTTTGCAGTCTGAGTCAAGGAAAATGTCTTTATAGATCCGTCCACAGAGGCAGAACATGTCAGGTGCAGGATGTTCACATGACTGCAGCACCTGGAGCATCACTCTGAGAGCCTGCTCTCTGTCTCCAGGACTGTTCCTCCTGCACACATTCAGATGCATAAATCATAGTAAAATGATGACATTTTAACTGCATTGGGGAATTACTATGTAAGATTAGGTCATAAAATAAAAAACATGTTCATGTCATTAACTGTACCTAAGAGAGGTCACAAAGTTTAGACACATTTAAATTTTTCAAATTCAAGTAAGCTAATATGTTATTAATATGCTATCTAGACATGAGTGATATAGTATATTTTTGACTGGGGGGCGGGGTAATGCTTCATACTGAAAAAAAAAAAAACAAGTGAGGACAGCCCAAAAAGCTCATTTGTTTTTTAAAGTCGTAAAGTTCCTTTTAGCCTGAATCTCTGGCAGTAGAAGAGTTTTAATCCACCAGTTGTGTACCTGTTAATGGCAAATGCATAGTGGAACTGGATCATGGGCTGAGTGGCCAGGTCACAAGTTGGCAGCATTTCCAGAGTCTGCACAAGCTTCACCATTGCATCATAGTCCTGTTAGTTAGATAAAAAACAAGGGATGACATATTATTTTTAACTTCATTACAATGCAACTACATTATTCCCATTATACAAGGATGCAGGAATAGTTTAAATAACATTAAAAAGGTAATCAAACAAAATGTTAAAAAATTAAAGATGTGTTGTACCTGTATGTCTCTGTAGGAAAACAGCAGGTTCATGACAATATCCTGTGTTAAGACCTCAGTGTTGTCTATTCGAAGCTTGATACGGGAAAGCTCCTTGGCCAGCTCCTCTCCTTGGTATTTCTCCCTGGCCTTTCTGATATCATTGAGCAGGGTGTCCTTAAAAGAGGCACTGCAGAAAGATGGTGCAGTAAAAACTGGGTTGAAAGAAATGCTTTGGGAAGTAAAGAAGAAATATTATTTTGATTGCAACAAGGAGAGAGAAATTTGATTCTAACGTTTTCCCACAGATTAAACTTCCAAAATTTTACAGTAAACTAATAAATAAATAAATCAGAAATCTTAGTGTTTTTTATTCTCTCTCACCAGGATGTAACATGGATATCCTTCAGCAGGTTGGTGAAACGATCGGTCAGTGGGACACACAGTGGCCCCAACAAGTTGTCCCAACTGGGTTGCATGTACTCACTGGCCCTGCGCTGTGCATCACTCTCACAGCACATATACTCATGGTTTGGAGTCACTATGTAAGGGATGAAGTAGTAATTACCACTGGATGCCTAGAAAGGGAGACACAGAGTTTTAGTACTGTTTATTAAAAAAAAGGGGGGGGGGGGACTGTACCAAATCTGAATACCAGCAAAGATTTTAAAAGCCTGCAGATGCAGATGTAATATATTTACTTAACAGGTACACAAACATACAGGATACTGACAGCAGGTGTTAAGGGAGTCCAAGAGGAAAAACAGCAGAGGGCAGGTGGGATAGAGGGTGCAGGGATTAGAGGTGATAAATGAGCAGAGGATCAGAACATCACAGTTTGTCTGGTAGCATCATGGTATTATCAGGAGGTTAGAACAAGCAGGGTTGTGTGCTAACAGGAGCACAAAAGCCTTTTCCCCATTCAGCACTGTCTCTTTCTAGCTCCAAGTAGAAATATAGAAAAGTAAATAGATCAAATGAAAAACAAATATTAGCTCTTCTCTTCTCTAAACCTACTGAAATATTTGGACAGTCTGCTACAGTCTGCTGGCCTGTAATTTACAATCTTTAGTATCTGAGGAACACAAACATTATGTTTGCTTCTTTTAAAAGAGGAAAACACTATAATTTGTTATGTTGTTTTATATAAACGGGCTATTTTATAATAGTTTAGGGTGACAAAATCTTCCAGGTTTGGTCCCAGTTGTAAGGTAACAAAAAGTAAGACATGATGCAGACTTGGAAGCAGCAACTACCAGGCATTACTTTTACTGAGGAGGAGGAGGCGAGCAACAGCTAAGAGAGCATGGGTTCAAAATGATTTCATAACAAGAGAGGAGTTTGGAGAGTTTGGGCTCATCCAGGAGCTGCTCCTGCTCAACTGCTTCCGGTCTACATCCCATCAGGAAAAGTTCTGCCAAGAGTCATTAATGAAAGAACCAACTTCAACCGTAAACACGTCTTCGGTGGATGATTTGTTGACATCTGTCAGATTCCTTCTAATCGGATGTTTTAAAAATTCATTTTAATCTTCATCGTTATTTTTTATCTCTGTATCCAAGTTTAATTTTTTTTATTTCAGTGCATGGACAGACACACCCAACCTTGAGCTGAGAGGAGATTTATTTTTAAGTTGCACAACACACAGACATAAACATTTTTCAAAGCAGGACAGAGCCCCCATCACATCCTATGAGAAAAGGATGTTTGGAGACTGGAATCTAGTTTGGAGTTTGTTTTATTGTGCTTGCTAAAAAGGTTTATGCTAGCTTCTTTCTATCACATGCAGTGAAAACACTTTCCCCACTTTGCTCAGCAGTTGGTGTCTTTCTGCAATTTGTTGTCAAATGGATGGTGCATTAAGGATTTTTTAGATCTTTGATTGAATGACTAGCAACAAATACATGTAAACATGGCACCAGATCATCGCAAAATGGGTTATGTCTGTTTTCATTCACAGTTTTAGCTGGAAGTGATTGCACAGCCTAGCTAGGTCTAAATGCAGTGAACATGGGG